>NW_026562414.1:5910000-6011569 GCF_027474105.1 Poeciliopsis prolifica | reverse complement strand
TAAAAAAACGACATACTATATAATATGTGGTCAAAAAATAGAAAAAAACGACATGTCGTCCGAAAAATTGAAAAAAACGACATACTATAGTTTGTCGTCGAAAAATTGAAAAAAACGACATACTATACTATGTCGTCGAAAAATTGAAAAAAACGACATACTATACTATGTCGTACAAAAAATTGAAAAAAAAACGACATACTATATATAGTATGTGTCAAAAAATAGAAAAAAACGACATGTCGTCCGAAAAATTAAAAAAACGACATACTATAGTATGTCGTCCGAAATATTGAAAAAAAAACATAATACTATGTCGTCGAAAAATTGAAAAAAACGACATACTATACTATGTCGTCCGAAATATTGAAAAAAACGACATACTATACTATGTCGTCCGAAAAATTGAAAAAAACGACATACTATAGTATGTGGTCGAAAAATTGAAAAAAAACATACTATACTGTCGTGAAAAATTGAAAAAAACGACATACTACTATGTCGTCGAAAAAATGAAAAAAACGACATACTATATACTATGTCGTACGAAAAATTGAAAAAAACGACATACTATAGTCTGTGTCAAAAATTGAAAAAAAACACTATAGTTTGTCGTCGAAAAATTGAAAAAAACGACATACTATATACTATGTCGTCGAAAAATTGAAAAAAACGACATACTATATACTATGTCGTACGAAAAATTGAAAAAAACGACATACTATAGTATGTCGTCCGAAATATTGAGAAAAACGACATACTATGTGTCGAAAAAACGACATACTATAGTATGTCGTCCGAAAAATTGAAAAAAACGACATACTATAATATGTCGTCCGAAATATTGAAAAAAACGACATACTATGTGGTCGAAAAAAAACGACATACTATAGTATGTCGTCCGAAATATTGAAAAAACGACATACTATAGTATGTCGTCCGAAATATTGAAAAAAATGACATACTATAGTTGTCGTCGAAAATTGAAAAAAACGACATACTAAGTATGTTGAAAAATTGAAAAAAATGACATACTATACTATGTCGTTCGAAAAATTGAAAAAAACGACATACTATACTATGTCGTACGAAAAATTGAAAAAAAAACGACATATGTCGTCGAAATTAATATGAAAAAAAAACGACATACTATAGTATGTCGTCCAAAAATTGAAAAAACGACATACTATACTATGTCGTTCGAAAAATTGAAAAAAACGACATACTAATATATGTCGTTCGAAAAATTGAAAAAAACGACATACAACATACTATGTCGTACGAAAAATTGAAAAAAACGACATACAGTATGTCGTCCGAAAAATTGAAAAAAACGACATACTATAGTATGTGGTCGAAAAATTGAAAAAAATGACATACTATAGTATGTCGTCGAAAAATTGAAAAAAAACGACATACTATATACTATGTCGTACGAAAAATTTAAAAAAACGACATACTATATATAGTATGTGGTCAAAAAATAGAAAAAACGACATGTCATCCAAAAAATTGAAAAAAACGACATACTATACTATGTCGTCCGAAATATTGAAAAAAACGACATGTCATCCAAAAAATTGAAAAAAACGACATACTATAGTATGTGGTCGAAAAATTTAAAAAAATGACATACTATAGTATGTCGTCGAAAAATTGAAAAAAACGACATACTATATACTATGTCGTACGAAAAATTTAAAAAAACGACATACTATATATAGTATGTGGTCAAAAAATAGAAATAAACGATATGTCGTCGAAAAATTGAAAAAAACGACATACTATACTATGTCGTCCGAAATATTGAGAAAAAACGACATGTCGTCCAAAAATATACTATGTCGTCCGAAATATTGAAAAAAACGACATACTATACTATGTCGTTCGAAAAATTGAAAAAAACGACATACTATATACTATGTCGTACGAAAAATTGAAAAAAACGACATACTATAGTATGTCGTCGAAAAATTGAAAAAAACGACATACTATACTATGTCGTACGAAAAATATAAAAAAACGACATACTATATAGTATGTGATGAAAAAATAGAAAAAAACGATATGTCGTCCGAAAAATTAAAAAAACGACATACTATAGTATGTCGTCCGAAATATTGAAAAAAAACGACATACTATAGTATGTATTTACTATGTCAAAATATTGAAAAAAACGACATACTATAGTCTGTGGTCGAAAAATTGAAAAAATGACACTATAGTTGTCGTCGAAAAATTGAAAAAATGACACTATAGTATGTCGTCCGAAAAATTGAAAAAAACGACATACTAAGTATGTGGTCGAAAAATTGAAAAAAATGACATACTATATAGTATGTCGTCCGAAAAATTGAAAAAAAGACATACTATACTATGTCGTTCGAAAAATTGAAAAAAACGACATACTATGTACTATGTCGTACGAAAAATTGAAAAAACGACATACTATATACTATGTCGTACGAAAAATTGAAAAAAACGACATACTATAGTATGTCGTACGAAATATTGAGAAAAAGCGACATACTATGTGGTCGAAAAAAACGACATGTCGTCCGAAAAATTGAAAAAAACGACATACTATAGTATGTGGTCGAAAAATTGAAAAAAATGACATACTATAGTATGTCGTCGAAAATTGAAAAAAACGACATACTATATACTATGTCGTACGAAAAATTTAAAAAAACGACATACTATATATAGTATGTGGTCAAAAAATAGAAATAACGATATGTCGTCCGAAAAATTGAAAAAAATGACACACTATACTATGTCGTCCGAAATATTGAAAAAAACGACATGTCGTCCAAAAAATTGAAAAAACGACATACTATAGTATGTGGTCGAAAAATTGAAAAAAAATGACATACTATAGTATGTCGTCGAAAAATTGAAAAAAACGACATACTATATACTATGTCGTACGAAAAATTTAAAAAAACGACATACTATATATAGTATGTGGTCAAAAAAAAATAAACGATATGTCGTCCGAAAAATTGAAAAAATGACATACTATACTATGTCCGAAATATTGAAAAAAAAAAACGACATGTCGTCCAAAAAATTGAAAAAAACGACATACTATACTATGTCGTCCGAAATATTGAAAAAAACGACATACTATACTATGTCGTTCGAAAAATTGAAAAAAACGACATACTATATACTATGTCGTACGAAAAATTGAAAAAAACGACATACTATATACTATGTCGTACGAAAAATTTAAAAAAAACGACATACTATATAGTATGTGATGAAAAAATAGAAAAAAACGATATGTCGTCCGAAAAATTTTAAAAAACGACATACTATAGTATGTCGTCCGAAATATTGAAAAAAACGACATACTATAGTATGTATTTCGGACGACTATGTCAAATATTGAAAAAACGACATACTATAGTCTGTGGTCGAAAAATTGAAAAAATGACACTATAGTATGTCGTCGAAAAATTGAAAAAAATGACACTATAGTTTGTCGTCCGAAAAATTGAAAAAAACGACATACTAAGTATGTGGTCGAAAAATTGAAAAAAATGACATACTATATAGTATGTCGTCCGAAAAATTGAAAAAAAGACATACTATACTATGTCGTTCGAAAAATTGAAAAAAACGACATACTATGTACTATGTCGTACGAAAAATTGAAAAACGACATACTATATACTATGTCGTACGAAAAATTGAAAAAAACGACAAACTATAGTATGTCGTCCGAAAAATTGAAAAAAACGACATACTATGTGGTCGAAAAAAACGACATACTATAGTATGTCGTCCGAAAAATTGAAAAAAACGACATACTATAGTATGTCGTATGAAAAATTGAAAAAAATGACATACTATAGTGTCGTTCGAAAAATTGAAAAAAAACGACATACTACATACTATGTCGTACGAAAAATTGAAAAACGACATACTATATACTATGTCGTCCGAAAAATTGAAAAAAACGACATACTATAGTGTCGTTCGAAAAATTGAAAAAAACGACATACTACATACTATGTCGTACGAAAAATTGAAAAAAACGACATACTATACTATGTCGTCCGAAATATTGAGAAAAAACGACATGTCGTCCAAAAAATTGAAAAAAACGACATACTATACTATGTCGTCGAAAAATTGAAAAAAACGACATACTATATACTATGTCGTACGAAAAATTTAAAAAAACGACATACTAGATATAGTATGTGGTCAAAAAATAGAAAAAAACGACATGTTGTCCGAAAAATTTAAAAAAACGACATACTATACTATGTCGTCGAAAAATTGAAAAAAACGACATACTATACTATGTCGTACGAAAAATTGAAAAAAACGACATACTATATATAGTATGTGGTCAAAAAATAGAAAAAAACGACATGTCGTCCGAAAAATTTTAAAAAACGACATACTATATTATGTCGTCCGAAATATTGAAAAAAATGACATACTATACTATGTCGTTCGAAATATTGAGAAAAAACGACATGTCCGAAAAATTGAAAAAAACGACATACATAGTATGTATTACGGACGACTATGTCGTGCAAAATATTGAGAAAAAACGACATACTATAGTCTGTGGTCGAAAAATTGAAAAAAATGACATACTATAGTTTGTCATCGAAAAATTGAAAAAAACGACATACTATAGTTTGTCGTCGAAAAATTGAAAAAAACGACATACTATATAGTATGTCGTCCGAAATATTGAGAAAAAACGACATACTATAGTATGTCGTCCGAAATATTGAGAAAAAACGACATGTCGTCCGAAAAATTGAAAAAAACGACATACTATATACTATGTCGTATATAGTATACTATGTCCGAAATATTGAAAAAAACGACATACTATAGTATGTATTTCGGACGACTATGTCGTGCAAAATATTGAGAAAAAACGACATACTATAGTATGTCGAAAAATTGAAAAAAATGACATACTAGTTTGTCGTCGAAAAATTGAAAAAAACGACATACTATAGTATGTTGTCCGAAATTTTGAGAAAAAACGACATGTCGTCCGAAAAATTGAAAAAAACGACATACATACTAGTCGTATATAGAATACTATGTCCGAAATATTGAAAAAAACAACATACTATAGTATGTCGTCGAAATATTGAGAAAAAACGACATACTATAGTATGTATTTCGGACGACTATGTCGTGCAAAATATTGAGAAAAAACGACATACTATAGTCTGTGGTCGAAAAATTGAAAAAAATGACACTATAGTTTGTCGTCGAAAAATTGAAAAAAACGACATACTAAGTATGTCGTCGAAATATTGAGAAAAAACGACATACTATAGTATGTCGTCCGAAAAATTGAAAAAACGACATACTATATACTATGTCGTCCGAAAAATTGAAAAACGACATACTACATACTATAAACTATGTCGTACGAAAAATTTAAAAAAACGACATACTATAGTATGTCGTCCGAAATATTGAAAAAAATGACATACTATACTATGTCGTTCGAAAAATGGAAAAAAACGACATATTATACTATGTCGTCCGAAATATTGAGAAAAAACGACATGTCATCCAAAAAATTGAAAAAAACGACATACTATACTATGTCGTCCGAAATATTGAAAAAAACGACATACTATACTATGTCGTCGAAAAATTGAAAAAACGACATACTATATACTATGTCGTACGAAAAATTTAAAAAAACGACATACTATATATAGTATGTGGTCAAAAAATAGCAAAAAATGACATGTCGTCCGAAAAATTTAAAAAAACGACATACTATAGTATGTCGTCCGAAATATTGAAAAAAAACGACATACTATACTATGTCGTTCGAAAAATTGAAAAAAACGACATACTATATACTATGTCGTACGAAAAATTGAAAAAAACGACATACTATAGTATGTTGTCCGAAAAATTGAAAAAAATGATGTGGTCGAAAAAAACGACATACTATAGTATGTCGTCCGAAAAATTGAAAAAAACGACATACTATAGTATGTCGTATGAAAAATTGAAAAAAATGACATACTATAGTGTCGTTCGAAAAATTGAAAAAAACGACATACTACATACTATGTCGTACGAAAAATTAAAAAAAACCACATACCATAGTATGTCGTCCGAAAAATTGAAAAAAATGACATACTATAGTATGTCGTCGAAAAATTGAAAAAAACGACATACTATACTATGTCGTCCGAAATATTGAGAAAAAACGACATGTTGTCCAAAAAATTGAAAAAAACGACATACTATACTATGTCGTCGAAAAATTGAAAAAAACGACATACTATATACTATGTCGTACGAAAAATTTAAAAAAACGACATACTATATATAGTATGTGGTCAAAAAATAGAAAAAAACGACATGTCGTCCGAAAAATTTAAAAAAACGACATACTATAGTATGTCGTCCGAAATATTGAAAAAAACGACATACTATACTATGTCGTCGAAAAATTGAAAAAAACGACATACTATAAACTATGTCGTACAAAAAATTGAAAAAAACGACATACTATATATAGTATGTGGTCAAAAAATAGAAAAAAACGACATGTCGTCCGAAAAATTTTAAAAAACGACATACTATAGTATGTCGTCCGAAATATTGAAAAAAACAACATATTATACTATGTCGTCGAAAAATTGAAAAAACGACATACTATACTATGTCGTCCGAAATATTGAAAAAAACGACATACTATACTATGTCGTCCGAAAAATTGAAAAAAAACGACATACTATAGTATGTGGTCGAAAAATTGAAAAAAATGACATACTATACTGTCGTTTGAAAAATTGAAAAAAACGACATACAACATACTATGTCGTACGAAAAATTGAAAAAAACGACATACTATATACTATGTCGTACAAAAAATTGAAAAAAACGACATACTATAGTCTGTGGTCAAAAAATTGAAAAAAATCACACTATAGTTTGTCGTTCGAAAAATTGAAAAAAACGACATACTATGTACTATGTCGTACGAAAAATTGAAAAACGACATACTATATACTATGTCGTACGAAAAATTGAAAAAACGACATACTATAGTATGTCGTCCGAAATATTGAGAAAAAGCGACATACTATGTGGTCGAAAAAACGACATACTATAGTATGTCGTTCGAAAAATTGAAAAAAACGACATACTACATACTATGTCGTACGAAAATTGAAAAAAACGACATACTATACTATGTCGTCCGAAATATTGACAAAAAACGACATGTCGTCCAAAAATTGAAAAAAACGACATACTATACTATGTCGTCGAAAAATTGAAAAAAACGACATACTATATACTATGTCGTACGAAAAATTTTAAAAAACGACATACTATATATAGTATGTGGTCAAAAAATAGAAAAAAACGACATGTCGTCCGAAAAATTTAAAAAACGACATACTATAATATGTCGTCCTAAATATTGAAAAAAACGACATACTATACTATGTCGTCGAAAAATTGAAAAAAACGACATACTATAAACTATGTCGTACGAAAAATTGAAAAAAACGACATACTATATATAGTATGTGGTCAAAAATAGAAAAAAACGACATGTCGTCTAAAAAATTGAAAAAACGACATACTATACTATGTCGTCCGAAATATTGAAAAAAACGACATACTATACTATGTCGTCGAAAAATTGAAAAACGACATACTATATACTATGTCGTCCGAAAAATTGAAAAAAACGACATACTATAGTATGTCGTATGAAAAATTGAAAAAAATGACATACTATAGTGTCGTTCGAAAAATTGAAAAAAACGACATACTACATACTATGTCGTACGAAAAATTGAAAAAAACGACATACTATACTATGTCGTCCGAAATATTGAGAAAAAACGACATGTAGTCCAAAAAATTGAAAAAAACGACATACTATACTATGTCGTCGAAAAATTGAAAAAAACGACATACTATATACTATGTGGTACGAAAAATTGAAAAAAACGACATACTATATATAGTATGTGGTCAAAAAATAGAAAAAAACGACATGTCGTCCGAAAAATTTAAAAAAACGACATACTATAATATGTCGTCCTAAATATTGAAAAAAACGACATACTATACTATGTCGTCGAAAAATTGAAAAAAACGACATACTATAAACTATGTCGTACGAAAAATTGAAAAAAACGACATACTATATATAGTATGTGGTCAAAAAATAGAAAAAAACGACATGTCGTCTAAAAAATTGAAAAAAACGACATACTATAGTATGTCGTCCGAAATATTGAAAAAACGACATACTATACTATGTCGTCGAAAAATTGAAAAAAACGACATACTATATACTATGTCGTACGAAAAATTGAAAAAAACGACATACTATATATAGTATGTGGTCAAAAAATAGAAAAAAACGACATGTTGTCCGAAAAATTGAAAAAAACGACATACTATAGTCTGTGGTCGAAAAATTGAAAAAAATGACATACTATAGTTTGTCGTCGAAAAATTGAAAAAAACGACATACTATAGTATGTGGTCGAAAAATTGAAAAAAATGACATACTATAGTATGTCGTCGAAAAATTGAAAAAAACGACATACTATATACTATGTCGTACGAAAAATTTAAAAAAACGACATACTATATATAGTATGTGGTCAAAAAATAGAAAAAAACGACATGTCGTCCGAAAAATTTAAAAAAACGACATACTATGTCGTCCGAAATATTGAAAAAAACGACATACTATACTATGTCGTCGAAAAATTGAAAAAAACGACATACTATAAACTGTCGTACAAAAAATTGAAAAAACGACATACTATATATAGTATGTGGTCAAAAAATAGAAAAAAACGACATGTCGTCCGAAAAATTTTAAAAAACGACATACTATAGTATGTCGTCCGAAATATTGAAAAAAATGACATACTATACTATGTCGATCGAAAAATGGAAAAAAACAACATATTATACTATGTCGTAGAAAAATTGAAAAAAACGACATACTATACTATGTCGATCGAAAAATGGAAAAAAACAACATATTATACTATGTCGTCGAAAAATTGAAAAAAACGACATACTATAGTATGTCGTACGAAAAATTGAAAAAAACGACATACTATAGTATGTCGTCCGAAAAATAGAAAAAAACGACATACTATAGTATGTGGTCGGAAAATTGAAAAAAATGACATACTATTCTGTCGTTTGAAAAATTGAAAAAAACGACATACTATATACTATGTCGTACGAAAAATTGAAAAAAACGACATACTATATACTATGTCGTCCGAAAAATTGAAAAAAACGACATACTATACTATGTCGTTCGAAAAATTGAAAAAAACGACATACTATACTGTCGTTCGAAAAATTGAAAAAAACGACATACAACATACTATGTCGTACGAAAAATTGAAAAAAACGACATACTATAGTATGTGGTCGAAAAATTGAAAAAAATGACATACTATACTGTCGTTCGAAAAATTGAAAAAAACGACATACCATACTATGTCGTTCGAAAAATTGAATGTCGTCCGAAATATTGAGAAAAAACGACATACTGTGGTCGACAAATTGAAAAAAACGACATACTATACTATGTCGTCAGAAATATTGAGAAAAAACGACATGTCGTCCAAAAAATTGAAAAAAACGACATACTATACTATGTCGTCCGAAATATTGAAAAAAACGACATACTATATACTATGTCGTTGAAAAATTGAAAAAAACGACATACTATATATAGTATGTGGTGAAAAAATAGAAAAAAACATGTCGTCCGAAAAATTTAAAAAAAAGACATACTAGACTATGTCGTTCGAAAAATGGAAAAAACGACATACTATATACTATGTCGTACAAAAAATTGAAAAAAACGACATACTATAGTCTGTGGTCAAAAAATTGAAAAAAATGACACTATAGTTTGTCGTCGAAAAATTGAAAAAAACGACATACTATAGTATGTCGTCCGAAAAATTGAAAAAAAACGACATACTATACTATGTCGTTCGAAAAATTGAAAAAACGACATACTATACTGTCGTTCGAAAAACTGAAAAAAACGACATACAACATACTATGTCGTACGAAAAATTGAAAAAAACGACATACCATAGTATGTCGTCCGAAAAATTGAAAAAATGACATACTATACTGTCGTTCGAAAAATTGAAAAAAACGACATACTATACTATGTCGTTCGAAAAATTGAATGTCGTCCGAAATATTGAGAAAAAACGACATACTGTGGTCGACAAATTGAAAAAAACGACATACTATACTATGTCATCAGAAATATTGAGAAAAAACGACATGTCGTCCAAAAAATTGAAAAAAACGACATACTATACTATGTCGTCCGAAATATTGAAAAAAACGACATACTATATACTATGTCGTACGAAACATTTAAAAAAACGACATACTATATATAGTATGTGGTCAAAAAAGAGAAAAAAAACGACATGTCGTCCGAAAAATTAAAAAAAACGACATACTATAGTATGTCGTCCGAAATATTGAAAAAAACGACATACTATAGTCTGTGGTCGAAAAATTGAAAAAAACGACATACTATAGTTTGTCGTCGAAAAATTGAAAAAAACGACATACTATAGTAAGTCGTCCGAAATATTGAGAAAAAACGACATACTATAGTATGTCGTCCGAAATATTGAAAAAAATGACATACTATACTATGTCGTTCGAAAAATGGAAAAAAACGACATACTATATACTATGTCGTCCCAAATTTTGAGAAAAAACGACATGTCGTCCCAAAAATTGAAAAAAACGACATACTATATACTATGTCGTATATAGTATACTATGTCCGAAATATTGAAAAAAACAACATACTATAGTATGTCGTCGAAATATTGAGAAAAAACGACATACTATAGTCTGTGGTCGAAAAATTGAAAAAAATGACACTATAGTTTGTCGTCGAAAAATTGAAAAAAACGACATACTATAGTTTGTCGTCGAAAAATTGAAAAAAACGACATACTATAGTAAGTCGTCCGAAAAATTGAAAAAAACGACATACTAAGTATGTGGTTGAAAAATTGAAAAAAACGACATACTATAGTATGTCGTCCGAAAAATTTAAAAAAACGACATACTATTGTATGTCGTCGAAATATTGAAAAAAACGACATACTACATACTATGTCGTACGAAAAATTGAAAAAAAACGACATACTATAGTATGTCGTTCGAAAAATTGAAAAAAACGACATACTATATACTATGTCGTACGAAAAATTGAAAAAAACGACATACTATAGTATGTTGTCCGAAAAATTGAAAAAAATGACATACTATAGTGTCGTTCGAAAAATTGAAAAAAACGACATACTACATACTATGTCGTACGAAAAATTGAAAAAAACGACATACCATAGTATGTCGTCTGAAAAATTGAAAAAAACGACATACTATAGTATGTCGTATGAAAAATTTAAAAAAACGACATACTATAGTATGTGGTCGAAAAATTGAAAAAAACGACATACTATATACTATGTCGTACGAAAAATTAAAAAAAAACGACATACTATATATAGTATGTGGTCAAAAAATAGAAAAAAACGACATGTCGTCCGAAAAATTTAAAAAAACGACATACTATAGTATGTCGTCCGAAATATTGAAAAAAATGACTATGTCGTTCGAAAAATGGAAAAAAACGACATATTATACTATGTCGTCGAAAATTGAAAAAAACGACATACTATACTAGGTCGTCCGAAATATTGAGAAAAAACGACATGTCCGAAAAATTGAAAAAAACGACATACCATAGTATGTATTTGGGACGACTATGTCGTGCAAAATATTGAGAAAAAACGACATACTATAGTCTGTGGTCGAAAAATTGAAAAAAGACATACTATAGTTTGTCGAAAATTGAAAAAAACGACATACTATAGTAAGTCGTCCGAAATATTGAGAAAAAACGACATACTATAGTATGTCGTCCGAAATATTGAAAAAAATGACATACTATACTATGTCGTTCGAAAAATGGAAAAAAACGACATGTTATACTATGTCGTCGAAAAATTGAAAAAAACGACATACTATATACTATGTCGTCACAAATTTTGAGAAAAAACGACATGTCGTCCCAAAAATTGAAAAAAACGACATACTATATACTATGTCGTATATAGTATACTATGTCCGAATATTGAAAAAAAACAACATACTATAGTATGTCGTCGAAATATTGAGAAAAAACGACATACTATAGTATGTATTTCAGACGACTATGTCTTGCAAAATATTGAGAAAAAACGACATACTATAGTCTGTGGTCGAAAAATTGAAAAAAATGACACTATAGTTTGTCGTCGAAAATTTGAAAAAAACGACATACTATAGTTTGTCGTCGAAAAATTGAAAAAAAACGACATACTATAGTAAGTCGTCCGAAAAATTGAAAAAAACGACATACTAAGTATGTGGTTGAAAAATTGAAAAAAATGACATACTATAGTATGTCGTCCGAAAAATTTAAAAAAACGACATACTATTGTATGTCGTCGAAATATTGAGAAAAAACGACATACTATACTATGTCGTCCGAAAAATTGAAAAAAACGACATACTATAAACTATGTCGTACAAAAAATTGAAAAAAACGACATACTATATATAGTATGTGGTCAAAAAATAGAAAAAAACGACATGTCGTCCGAAAAAATTTAAAAAAACGACATACTATAGTATGTCGTCCGAAATATTGAAAAAAACGACATACTATACTATGTCGTCGAAAAATTGAAAAAAACGACATACTATAAACTATGTCGTACAAAAAATTGAAAAAAACGACATACTATATATAGTATGTGGTCAAAAAATAGAAAAAAACGACATGTCGTCCGAAAAATTTTAAAAAACGACATACTATAGTATGTCGTCCGAAATATTGAAAAAAACAACATATTATACTATGTCGTCGAAAAATTGAAAAAAACGACATACTATACTATGTCGTCCGAAATATTGAAAAAAACGACATACTATACTATGTCGTCCGAAAAATTGAAAAAAACGACATACTATAGTATGTGGTCGAAAAATTGAAAAAAATGACATACTATACTGTCGTTTGAAAAATTGAAAAAAACGACATACAACATACTATGTCGTACGAAAAATTGAAAAAAACGACATACTATATACTATGTCGTACAAAAAATTGAAAAAAACGACATACTATAGTCTGTGGTCAAAAAATTGAAAAAAATCACACTATAGTTTGTCGTTCGAAAAATTGAAAAAACGACATAGTATGTAGTATGTCGTACGAAAAATTGAAAAACGACATACTATATACTATGTCGTACGAAAAATTGAAAAAAACGACATACTATAGTATGTCGTCCGAAATATTGAAAAAAAGCGACATACTATGTGGTCGAAAAAAACGACATACTATAGTATGTCGTCCGAAAAATTGAAAAAAACGACATACTATAGTATGTCGTCCGAAATATTGAGAAAAAGCGACATACTATGTGGTCGAAAAAAACGACATACTATAGTATGTCGTTCGAAAAATTGAAAAAAAACGACATACTACATACTATGTCGTACGAAAAATTGAAAAAAACGACATACTATATACTATGTCGTCGAAAAATTGAAAAAAACGACATACTATATACTATGTCGTACGAAAAATTTAAAAAAACGACATACTATATATAGTATGTGGTCAAAAATAGAAAAAACGACATGTCGTCCGAAAAATTTAAAAAAACGACATACTATAATATGTCGTCCTAAATATTGAAAAAAACGACATACTATACTATGTCGTCGAAAAATTGAAAAAAACGACATACTATAAACTATGTCGTACGAAAAATTGAAAAAAACGACATACTATATATAGTATGTGGTCAAAAAATAGAAAAAAACGACATGTCGTCCGAAAAATTGAAAAAAAACGACATACTATAGTATGTCGTCCGAAATATTGAAAAAAACGACATACTATACTATGTCGTCGAAAAATTGAAAAAAACGACATACTATAGTATGTCGTCGAAAAATTGAAAAAACCGACATACTATAGTATGTCGTATGAAAAATTGAAAAAAACGACATACTATAGTATGTCGTATGAAAAATTTAAAAAAACGACATACTATAGTATGTCGTCCGAAATATTGAGACAAAGCGACATACTATAGTATGACGTCCGAAAAATTTAAAAAAACGACATACTATAGTATGTGGTCGAAAAATTGAAAAAACCGACATACTATATATTATGTCGTACGAAAAATTAAAAAAAAACGACATACTATATATAGTATGTGGTCAAAAAATAGAAAAAAACGACATGTCGTCCGAAAAATTTATAAAAACGACATACTATAGTATGTCGTCCGAAATATTGAAAAAAATGACTATGTCGTTCGAAAAATGGAAAAAAACGACATATTATACTATGTCGTCGAAAAATTGAAAAAACGACATACTATACTAGGTCGTCCGAAATATTGAGAAAAAACGACATGTCCGAAAAATTGAAAAAACGACATACCATAGTATGTATTTGGGACGACTATGTCGTGCAAAATATTGAGAAAAAACGACATACTATAGTCTGTGGTCGAAAAATTGAAAAAAACGACATACTATAGTTTGTCGTCGAAAAATTGAAAAAAACGACATACTATAGTAAGTCGTCCGAAATATTGAGAAAAACGACATACTATAGTATGTCGTCCGAAATATTGAAAAAAATGACATACTATACTATGTCGTTCGAAAAATGGAAAAAAAACGACATGTTATACTATGTCGTCGAAAAATTGAAAAAAACGACATACTATATACTATGTCGTCACAAATTTTGAGAAAAAACGACATGTCGTCCCAAAAATTGAAAAAAACGACATACTATATACTATGTCGTATATATACTATGTCCGAAATATTGAAAAAAACAACATACTATAGTATGTCGTCGAAATATTGAGAAAAAACGACATACTATAGTATGTATTTCAGACGACTATGTCTTGCAAAATATTGAGAAAAAACGACATACTATAGTCTGTGGTCGAAAAATTGAAAAAATGACACTATAGTTTGTCGTCGAAAATTTGAAAAAAACGACATACTATAGTTTGTCGTCGAAAAATTGAAAAAACGACATACTATAGTAAGTCGTCCGAAAAATTGAAAAAAACGACATACTAAGTATGTGGTTGAAAAATTGAAAAAAATGACATACTATAGTATGTCGTCCGAAAAATTTAAAAAAAACGACATACTATTGTATGTCGTCGAAATATTGAGAAAAAACGACATACTATACTATGTCGTCCGAAAAATTGAAAAAAACGACATACTATAAACTATGTCGTACGAAAAATTGAAAAAAACGACATACTATATATAGTATGTGGTCAAAAAATAGAAAAAAACGACATGTCGTCCGAAAAAATTTAAAAAAAACGACATACTATAGTATGTCGTCCGAAATATTGAAAAAAACGACATACTATACTATGTCGTCGAAAAATTGAAAAAAACGACATACTATAAACTATGTCGTACAAAAAATTGAAAAAAACGACATACTATATATAGTATGTGGTCAAAAAATAGAAAAAAACGACATGTCGTCCGAAAAATTTTAAAAAACGACATACTATAGTATGTCGTCCGAAATATTGAAAAAAACAACATATTATACTATGTCGTCGAAAAATTGAAAAAAACGACATACTATACTATGTCGTCCGAAATATTGAAAAAAACGACATACTATACTATGTCGTCCGAAAAATTGAAAAAAACGACATACTATAGTATGTGGTCGAAAAATTGAAAAAAATGACATACTATACTGTCGTTTGAAAAATTGAAAAAAACGACATACAACATACTATGTCGTACGAAAAATTGAAAAAAACGACATACTATATACTATGTCGTACAAAAAATTGAAAAAAACGACATACTATAGTCTGTGGTCAAAAAATTGAAAAAAATCACACTATAGTTTGTCGTTCGAAAAATTGAAAAAAACGACATACTATGTACTATGTCGTACGAAAAATTGAAAAACGACATACTATATACTATGTCGTACGAAAAATTGAAAAAAACGACATACTATAGTATGTCGTCCGAAATATTGAGAAAAAGCGACATACTATGTGGTCGAAAAAAACGACATACTATAGTATGTCGTCCGAAAAATTGAAAAAAACGACATACTATAGTATGTCGTCCGAAATATTGAGAAAAAGCGACATACTATGTGGTCGAAAAAAACGACATACTATAGTATGTCGTTCGAAAAATTGAAAAAAACGACATACTACATACTATGTCGTACGAAAAATTGAAAAAAACGACATACTATACTATGTCGTCGAAAAATTGAAAAAAACGACATACTATATACTATGTCGTACGAAAAATTTAAAAAAACGACATACTATATATAGTATGTGGTCAAAAAATAGAAAAAAACGACATGTCGTCCGAAAAATTTAAAAAAACGACATACTATAATATGTCGTCCTAAATATTGAAAAAAACGACATACTATACTATGTCGTCGAAAAATTGAAAAAAACGACATACTATAAACTATGTCGTACGAAAAATTGAAAAAAACGACATACTATATATAGTATGTGGTCAAAAAATAGAAAAAAACGACATGTCGTCTAAAAAATTGAAAAAAACGACATACTATAGTATGTCGTCCGAAATATTGAAAAAAACGACATACTATACTATGTCGTCGAAAAATTGAAAAAAACGACATACTATATACTATGTCGTCCGAAAAATTGAAAAAAACGACATACTATAGTATGTCGTATGAAAAATTGAAAAAAATGACATACTATAGTGTCGTTCGAAAAATTGAAAAAAACGACATACTACATACTATGTCGTACGAAAAATTGAAAAAAACGACATACTATACTATGTCGTCCGAAATATTGAGAAAAAACGACATGTAGTCCAAAAAATTGAAAAAAACGACATACTATACTATGTCGTCGAAAAATTGAAAAAAACGACATACTATATACTATGTGGTACGAAAAATTGAAAAAAACGACATACTATATATAGTATGTGGTCAAAAAATAGAAAAAAACGACATGTCGTCCGAAAAATTTAAAAAAACGACATACTATAATATGTCGTCCTAAATATTGAAAAAAACGACATACTATACTATGTCGTCGAAAAATTGAAAAAAACGACATACTATAAACTATGTCGTACGAAAAATTGAAAAAAACGACATACTATATATAGTATGTGGTCAAAAAATAGAAAAAAACGACATGTCGTCTAAAAAATTGAAAAAAACGACATACTATAGTATGTCGTCCGAAATATTGAAAAAAACGACATACTATACTATGTCGTCGAAAAATTGAAAAAACGACATACTATATACTATGTCGTACGAAAAATTTAAAAAAACGACATACTATATATAGTATGTGGTCAAAAAATAGAAAAAAACGACATGTCGTCCGAAAAATTGAAAAAAACGACATACTATAGTCTGTGGTCGAAAAATTGAAAAAAATGACATACTATAGTTTGTCGTCGAAAAATTGAAAAAAACGACATACTATAGTATGTGGTCGAAAAATTGAAAAAAATGACATACTATAGTATGTCGTCGAAAAATTGAAAAAAACGACATACTATATACTATGTCGTACGAAAAATTTAAAAAAACGACATACTATATATAGTATGTGGTCAAAAAATAGAAAAAAACGACATGTCGTCCGAAAAATTTAAAAAAACGACATACTATGTCGTCCGAAATATTGAAAAAAAAACTACATACTATACTATGTCGTCGAAAAACTGAAAAAAACGACATACTATAAACTGTCGTACAAAAAATTGAAAAAAACGACATACTATATATAGTATGTGGTCAAAAAATAGAAAAAAACGACATGTCGTCCGAAAAATTTTAAAAAACGACATACTATAGTATGTCGTCCGAAATATTGAAAAAAATGACATACTATACTATGTCGATCGAAAAATGGAAAAAAACAACATATTATACTATGTCGTAGAAAAATTGAAAAAAACGACATACTATACTATGTCGTTCGAAAAATGGAAAAAAAAAACATATTATACTATGTCGTCGAAAAATTGAAAAAAACGACATACTATACTATGTCGTCCGAAATATTGAAAAAAACGACATACTATACTATGTCGTCCGAAAAATTGAAAAAAACGACATACTATAGTATGTGGTCGAAAAATTGAAAAAAATGACATACTATACTGTCGTTTGAAAAATTGAAAAAAACGACATACAACATACTATGTCGTACGAAAAATTGAAAAAAAACGACATACTATATACTATGTCGTCCGAAAAATTGAAAAAAACGACATACTATACTATGTGGTCGAAAAATTGAAAAAAACGACATACTATACTGTCGTTCGAAAAATTGAAAAAAACGACATACAACATACTATGTCGTACGAAAAATTGAAAAAAAACGACATACTATAGTATGTGGTCGAAAAATTGAAAAAAATGACATACTATACTGTCGTTCGAAAATTGAAAAAAACGACATACCATACTATGTCGTTCGAAAAATTGAATGTCGTCCGAAATATTGAGAAAAAACGACATACTGTGGTCGACAAATTGAAAAAAACGACATACTATACTATGTCGTCAGAAATATTGAGAAAAAACGACATGTCGTCCAAAAAATTGAAAAAAAACTACATACTATACTATGTCGTCCGAAATATTGAAAAAAACGACATACTATATACTATGTCGTACGAAAAATTTAAAAAAACGACATACTATATATAGTATGTGGTCAAAAAAAAGAAAAAAACGACATGTCGTCCGAAAAATTTAAAAAAACGACATACTATACTATGTCGTTCGAAAAATGGAAAAAAACGACATACTATATACTATGTCGTACAAAAAATTGAAAAAAACGACATACTATAGTCTGTGGTCAAAAAATTGAAAAAAATGACACTATAGTTTGTCGTCGAAAAATTGAAAAAAACGACATACTATAGTATGTCGTCCGAAAAATTGAAAAAAACGACATACTATACTATGTCGTTCGAAAAAATTGAAAAAAAACGACATACTATACTGTCGTTCGAAAAATTGAAAAAAACGACATACAACATACTATGTCGTACGAAAAATTGAAAAAAACGACATACCATAGTATGTGGTCGAAAAATTGAAAAAAATGACATACTATACTGTCGTTCGAAAAATTGAAAAAAACGACATACTATACTATGTCGTTCGAAAAATTGAATGTCGTCCGAAATATTGAGAAAAAACGACATACTGTGGTCGACAAATTAAAAAAAACGACATACTATACTATGTCATCAGAAATAATGAGAAAAAACGACATGTCGTCCAAAAAATTGAAAAAAAACGACATACTATACTATGTCGTCCGAAATATTGAAAAAAACGACATACTATATACTATGTCGTACGAAACATTTAAAAAAACGACATACTATATATAGTATGTGGTCAAAAAAAGAAAAAAAACGACATGTCGTCCGAAAAATTAAAAAAAACGACATACTATAGTCTGTGGTCGAAAAATTGAAAAAAACGACATACTATAGTTTGTCGTCGAAAAATTGAAAAAAACGACATACTATAGTATGTCGTCCGAAATATTGAGAAAAAACGACATACTATAGTATGTCGTCCGAAATAAAAAAAATGACATACTATATACTATGTCGTCACAAATTTTGAGAAAAAACGACATGTCGTCCCAAAAATTGAAAAAAACGACATACTATATACTATGTCGTATATAGTATACTATGTCCGAAATATTGAAAAAAACAACATACTATAGTATGTCGTCGAAATATTGAGAAAAAAAACGACATACTATAGTCTGTGGTCGAAAAATTGAAAAAAATGACACTATAGTTTGTCGTCGAAAAATTGAAAAAAACGACATACTATAGTTTGTCGTCGAAAAATTGAAAAAAACGACATACTATAGTAAGTCGTCCGAAAAATTGAAAAAAACGACATACTAAGTATGTGGTTGAAAAATTGAAAAAAATGACATACTATAGTATGTCGTCCGAAAAATTTAAAAAAACGACATACTATTGTATGTCGTCGAAATATTGAGAAAAAACGACATACTATACTATGTCGTCCGAAAAATTGAAAAAAACGACATACTATACTATGTTGTTCGAAAAATTGAAAAAACGACATACTATATACTATGTCGTACGAAAAATTGAAAAAAACGACATACTATAGTATGTTGTCCGAAAAATTGAAAAAAATGACATACTATAGTGTCGTTCGAAAAATTGAAAAAAAACGACATACTACATACTATGTCGTACGAAAAATTGAAAAAAACGACATACCATAGTATGTCGTCCGAAAAATTGAAAAAAACGACATACTATATATAGTATGTGGTCAAAAAATAGAAAAAAACGACATGTCGTCCGAAAAATTTAAAAAAACGACATACTATAGTATGTCGTCCGAAATATTGAAAAAAATGACTATGTCGTTCGAAAAATGGAAAAAAACGACATATTATACTATGTCGTCGAAAAATTGAAAAAAACGACATACTATACTAGGTCGTCCGAAATATTGAGAAAAAACGACATGTCCGAAAAATTGAAAAAAACGACATACCATAGTATGTATTTTGGACGACTATGTCGTGCAAAATATTGAGAAAAAAAGACATACTATAGTCTGTGGTCGAAAAATTGAAAAAAACGACATACTATAGTTTGTCGTCGAAAAATTGAAAAAAACGACATACTATAGTAAGTCGTCCGAAATATTGAGAAAAAACGACATACTATAGTATGTCGTCCGAAATATTGAAAAAAATGACATACTATACTATGTCGTTCGAAAAATGGAAAAAAACGACATGTTATACTATGTCGTCGAAAAATTGAAAAAAACGACATACTATATACTATGTCGTCACAAATTTTGAGAAAAAACGATATGTCGTCCGAAAAATTGAAAAAAACGACATACTATATACTGTCGTATATAGTATACTATGTCCGAAATATTGAAAAAAACAACATACTATAGTATGTCGTCGAAATATTGAGAAAAAACGACATACTATAGTATGTATTTCAGACGACTATGTCGTGCAAAATATTGAGAAAAAACGACATACTATAGTCTGTGGTCGAAAAATTGAAAAAAATGACACTATAGTTTGTCGTCGAAAAATTGAAAAAAACGACATACTATAGTTTGTCGTCGAAAAATTGAAAAAAACGACATACTAAGTATGTGGTTGAAAAATTGAAAAAAATGACATACTATAGTATGTCGTCTGAAAAATTTAAAAAACGACATACTATTGTATGTCGTCGAAATATTGAGAAAAAACGACATACTATACTATGTCGTCCGAAAAATTGAAAAAAACGACATACTATATACTATGTCGTACGAAAAATTGAAAAAAACGACATACTATAGTATGTTGTCCGAAAAATTGAAAAAAATGACATACTATAGTGTCGTTCGAAAAATTGAAAAAAACGACATACTACATACTATGTCGTACGAAAAATTGAAAAAAACGACATACTATAGTATGTCGTCCGAAAAATTGAAAAAAACGACATACTATAGTATGTGGTCGAAAAATTAAAAAAAATGACATACTATAGTATGTGGTCGAAAAATTGAAAAAAACGACATACTATAGTATGTCGTATGAAAAATTTAAAAAAACGACATACTATAGTATGTGGTCGAAAAATTGAAAAAACCGACATACTATATATTATGTCGTACGAAAAATTTAAAAAAAACGACATACTATATATAGTATGTGGTCAAAAAATAGAAAAAAACGACATGTCGTCCGAAAAATTTAAAAAAACGACATACTATAGTATGTAGTCCGAAATATTGAAAAAAATGACATACTATACTATGTCGTTCGAAAAATGGAAAAAAACGACATATTATACTATGTCGTCGAAAAATTGAAAAAAACGACATACTATACTAGGTCGTCCGAAATATTGAGAAAAAACGACATGTCCGAAAAATTGAAAAAAACGACATACCATAGTATGTATTTGGGACGACTATGTCGTGCAAAATATTGAGAAAAAACGACATACTATAGTCTGTGGTCGAAAAATTGAAAAAAACGACATACTATAGTTTGTCGTCGAAAAATTGAAAAAAACGACATACTATAGTAAGTCGTCCGAAATATTGAGAAAAAACGACATACTATAGTATGTCGTCCGAAATATTGAAAAAAATGACATACTATACTATGTCGTTCGAAAAATGGAAAAAAACGACATGTTATACTATGTCGTCGAAAAATTGAAAAAAACGACATACTATATACTATGTCGTCACAAATTTTGAGAAAAAACGACATGTCGTCCCAAAAATTGAAAAAAACGACATACTATATACTATGTCGTATATAGTATACTATGTCCGAAATATTGAAAAAAACAACATACTATAGTATGTCGTCGAAATATTGAGAAAAAACGACATACTATAGTATGTATTTCGGACGACTATGTCTTGCAAAATATTGAGAAAAAACGACATACTATAGTCTGTGGTCGAAAAATTGAAAAAAATGACACTATAGTTTGTCGTCGAAAAATTGAAAAAAACGACATACTATAACTATGTCGTACGAATGACATACTATGTCGTACGAATGACATACTATAGTATGTCATCGAAAAATTGAAAAAAACGACATACTATAGTATGTCGTATGAAAAATTTAAAAAACGACATACTATTGTATGTCGTCGAAATATTGAGAAAAAACAACATACCATACTATGTCGTACGAAAAATTGAAAAAAACGACATACCATAGTATGTCGTCCGAAAAATTGAAAAAAACGACATACTATAGTATGTCGTCGAAAAATAGAAAAAACGACATGTCGTCCGAAAAATTTAAAAAAACGACATACTATAGTATGTCGTCCGAAATATTGAAAAAAACGACATACTATACTATGTCGTCGAAAAATTGAAAAAAAACGACATACTATAAAATATGTCGTACGAAAAATTGAAAAAAACGACATACTATATATAGTATGTGGTCAAAAAATAGAAAAAAACGACATGTCGTCCGAAAAATTTAAAAAAACGACATACTATAGTATGTCGTCCGAAATATTGAAAAAAATGACATACTATACTATGTCGTTCGAAAAATGGAAAAAAACGACATATTATACTATGTCGTCGAAAAATTGAAAAAAACGACATGTCCGAAAAATTGAAAAAAACGACATACCATAGTATGTATTTCGGACGACTATGTCGTGCAAAATATTGAGAAAAAACGACATACTATAGTCTGTGGTCGAAAAATTGAAAAAAATGACATGTCGTCCGAAAAATTTAAAAAAACGACATACTATAGTATGTCGTCCGAAATATTGAAAAAAACGACATACTATACTATGTCGTCGAAAAATTGAAAAAAACGACATACTATAAACTATGTCGTTTTTTTCAATTTTTTGACGACATAGTATAACATGTCGTTTTTTTCCATTTTTCGAACGACATAGTATAGTATGTCATTTTTTTCAATATTTCGGATGACATACTATAGTATGTCGTTTTTTCTCAATATTTTGCACGACATAGTCATCCAAAATACATACTATAGTATGTCGTTTTTTTCAATTTTTCGGACGACGTCGTTTTTTTCTCAATATTTCGAACGACATAGTATAGTATGTCGTTTTTTTCAATTTTTCGACGACATAGTTTATAGTATGTCGTTTTTTTCAATTTTTCGTACGACATAGTTTATAGTATGTCGTTTTTTTCAATTTTTCGACGACATAGTATAGTATGTCTTTTTTTTAAATTTTTCGGACGACATGTCGTTTTTTCTATTTTTTGACCACATACTATATATAGTATGTCGTTTTTTTAAATTTTTCGTACGACATAGTATATGTCGTTTTTTTCAATTTTTCGACGACATAGTATAGTATGTCGTTTTTTCTCAATATTTCGGACGACATAGTATAGTATGTCGTTTTTTTCAATTTTTCGACGACATAGTATATAGTATGTCGTTTTTTTCCATTTTTCGACGACATACTATAGTATGTCATTTTTTTCAATTTTTCGACGACAAACTATAGTGTCATTTTTTTCAATTTTTCGACCACAGACTATAGTATGTCGTTTTTTCTCAATATTTTGCACGACATAGTCGTCCGAAATACATACTATAGTATGTCGTTTTTTTAAATTTTTCGTACGACATAGTATATAGTATGTCGTTTTTTCTCAATATTTCGACGACATACTATAGTATGTCGTTTTTTTCAATATTTCGGACGACATACTATACTATGTCGTTTTTTCTCAAAATTTCGGACGACATAGTATAGTATGTCGTTTTTTTCAATTTTTCGACGACATAGTATAACGTCGTTTTTTTCCATTTTTCGAACGACATAGTATAGTATGTCATTTTTTCAATATTTCGGACGACATACTATAGTATGTCGTTTTTTTCAATTTTTCGGACGACTTCGTCGTTTTTTCTCAATATTTCGGACAACATACTATAGTATTCGTTTTTTTCAATTTTTCGACGACAAACTATAGTATGTCATTTTTTTCAATTTTTCGACCACAGACTATAGTATGTCGTTTTTTCTCAATATTTTGCACGACATAGTCGTCCGAAATACATACTATGGTATGTCGTTTTTTTCAATTTTTCGGACGACATGTCGTTTTTTTCTATTTTTTGACCACATACTATATATAGTATGTCGTTTTTTTCAATTTTTCGTACGACATAGTTTATAGTATTTTTTTTTTTTCAATTTTTCGACGACATAGTATAGTATGTCGTTTTTTTCAATATTTCGGACGACATAATATAGTATGTCGTTTTTTTAAATTTTTCGGACGACATGTCGTTTTTTTCTATTTTTTGACCACATACTATATATAGTATGTCGTTTTTTTCAATTTTTCGTACGACATAGTATGTTGTATGTCGTTTTTTTCAATTTTTCGAACGACAGTATAGAATGTCATTTTTTTCAATTTTTCGACCACATACTATAGTATGTCGTTTTTTTCAATTTTTCGGACATGTCGTTTTTTCTCAATATTTCGGACGACATAGTACAGTATGTCGTTTTTTTCAATTTTTCGACGACATAGTATAATATGTCGTTTTTTTCCATTTTTCGAACGACATAGTATAGTATGTCATTTTTTTCAATATTTCGGACGACATACTATAGTATGTCGTTTTTTTAAATTTTTCGGACGACATGTCGTTTTTTTCTATTTTTTGACCACATACTATATATAGTATGTCGTTTTTTTCAATTTTTCGGACGACATACTTAGTATGTCGTTTTTTTCAATTTTTCGACGACATAGTATAGTATGTCGTTTTTTCTCAATATTTCGACGACATACTTAGTATGTCGTTTTTTCAATTTTTCGAACGACATAGTATAGTATGTCTTTTTTTTCAATTTTTCGGACGACATACTTAGTATGTCGTTTTTTTCAATTTTTCGACGACATATAGTATGTCGTTTTTTTCAATATTTCGGACGACATAGTATAGTATGTCATTTTTTTCAATTTTTCGGACGACATATCGTTTTTTTCTATTTTTTGACCACATACTATATATAGTATGTCGTTTTTTTAAATTTTTCGTACGACATAGTATATAGTATGTCGTTTTTTTCAATTTTTCGACGACATACTATAGTATGTCATTTTTTTCAATTTTTCGACCACATACTATAGTATGTCGTTTTTTTCAATTTTTCGGACGACATACTATGGTATGTCGTTTTTTTCAATTTTTCGTACGACATAGTATGTTGTATGTCGTTTTTTTCAATTTTTCGAACGACATATTATATAGTATGTCGTTTTTTCTCAATATTTCGACGACATACTTAGTATGTCGTTTTTTTCAATTTTTCGGACGACTTACTATAGTATGTCGTTTTTTCTCAATATTTCGGACGACATACTATAGTATGTCGTTTTTTTCAATTTTTCGACGACAAACTATAGTGTCATTTTTTTCAATTTTTCGACCACAGACTATAGTATGTCGTTTTTTCTCAATATTTTGCACGACATAGTCGTCCGAAATACATACTATGGTATGTCGTTTTTTTCAATTTTTCGGACATGTCGTTTTTTCTCAATATTTCGGACGACATAGTATAATATGTCGTTTTTTTCCATTTTTCGAACGACATAGTATAGTATGTCATTTTTTTCAATTTTTCGTACGACATAGTTTATATGTCGTTTTTTTAAATTTTTCGGACGACATGTCGTTTTTTCTCAATATTTCGGACGACATAGTATAATATGTCGTTTTTTTTCATTTTTTGAACGACATAGTATAGTATGTCATTTTTTTCAATTTTTCGGACGACATATCGTTTATATCTATTTTTTGACCACATACTATATATAGTATGTCGTTTTTTTAAATTTTTCGTACGACATAGTATATAGTATGTCGTTTTTTTCAATTTTTCGACGACATACTATAGTATGTCGTTTTTTTTCAATTTTTCGGACGACATACTATGGTATGTCGTTTTTTTCAATTTTTCGACGACAAACTATAGTATGTCGTTTTTTTCAATTTTTCGACGACAAACTACAGTATGTCATTTTTTTCAATTTTTCGACCACAGACTATAGTATGTCGTTTTTTCTCAATATTTTGCACGACATAGTCGTCCGAAATACATACTATGGTATGTCGTTTTTTTCAATTTTTCGACGACATAAAACGACATACTATATACTATGTCGTACGAAAAATTTAAAAAAACGACATACTATATATAGTATGTGGTCAAAAAATAGAAATAAACGATATGTAGTCCGAAAAATTGAAAAAAATGACATACTATACTATGTCGTTCAAAAAATGAAAAAAACGACATATTATACTATGTCGTTCGAAAAATTGAAAAAAACGACATACTATATACTATGTCGTACGAAAAATTGAAAAAAACGACATACTATAGTATGTCGTCCGAAAAATTTAAAAAAACGACATACTATAGTATGTGGTCGAAAAATTGAAAAAAACGACATACTATAGTATGTATTTCGGACGACTATGTCGTGCAAAATATTGAGAAAAAACGACATACTATAGTCTGTGGTCGAAAAATTGAAAAAAATGACACTATAGTTTGTCGTCGAAAAATTGAAAAAAACGACATACTAAGTATGTGGTCGAAAAATTGAAAAAAATGACATACTATATAGTATGTCGTCCGAAAAATTGAAAAAAAAGACATACTATACTATGTCGTTCGAAAAATTGAAAAAAACGACATACTTACCACAGACTATAGTATGTCGTTTTTTCTCAATATTTCGACGACATACTATAGTATGTTGTTTTTTTCAATATTTCGGACATAGTAAACTATATACAACATAGTATATAGTATGTCGTTTTTTTCAATTTTTCGGACGACATGTCGTTTTTTCTCAATATTTCGGACGACATAGTATAGTATGTCGTTTTTTTCAATTTTTTGACGACATAGTATAACATGTCGTTTTTTTCCATTTTTCGTACGACATAGTATATAGTATGTCGTTTTTTTCAATTTTTCGAACGACATAGTATATAGTATGTCGTTTTTTCTCAATATTTCGACCACATACTATAGTATGTCGTTTTTTTCAATTTTTCGGACGACATACTATAGTATGTCATTTTTTTCAATTTTTCGTACGACATAGTATATAGTATGTCGTTTTTTTTCAAAAAATGACATACTTATTATGTCGTTTTTTTCAATTTTTCGGACGACATACTATAGTATGTCGTTTTTTCTCAATATTTCGACGACATACAATAGTATGTCGTTTTTTTAAATTTTTCATACGACATACTATAGTATGTCGTTTTTTTAAAATTTTCGGACGACATATGTCGTTTTTTTCAATTTTTCGGACGACATACTATGGTATGTCGTTTTTTTCAATTTTTCGGACGACATACTATGGTATGTCGTTTTTTTCAATTTTTCGTACGACATAGTATGTTGTATGTCGTTTTTTTTCAATTTTTCGAACAACAGTATAGTATGTCGTTTTTTTTCAATTTTTCGGACGACATAGTATAGTATGTCGTTTTTTTCAATATTCGGACGACATAGTATAGTATGTCGTTTTTTTCAATTTTTCGACGACATAGTATAATATGTTGTTTTTTCCATTTTTCGAACGACATAGTATAGTATGTCGTTTTTTTCAATTTTTCGACGACATAGTATAATATGTTGTTTTTTTCCATTTTTCGATCGACATAGTATAGTATGTCATTTTTTTCAATATTTCGGACGACATACTATAGTATGTCGTTTTTTAAAATTTTTCGGACGACATGTCGTTTTTTTCTATTTTTTGACCACATATTATATAGTATGTCGTTTTTTTCAATTTTTTGTACGACAGTTTATAGTATGTCGTTTTTTTCAATTTTTCGACGACATAGTATAGTATGTCGTTTTTTTAAATATTTCGGACGACATCGTTTTTTTAAATTTTTCGGACGACATGTCGTTTTTTTCTATTTTCTGACCACATACTATATATAGTATGTCGTTTTTTTAAATTTTTCGTACGACATAGTATATAGTATGTCGTTTTTTTCAATTTTTCGACGACATACTATAGTATGTCATTTTTTTCAATTTTTCGACCACATACTATAGTATGTCGTTTTTTTCAATTTTTCGACGACAAACTATAGTATGTCATTTTTTTCAATTTTTCGACCACAGACTATAGTATGTTGTTTTTTCTCAATATTTTGCACGACATAGTCGTCCGAAATACATACTATGGTATGTCGTTTTTTTCAATTTTTCGGACATGTCGTTTTTTCTCAATATTTCGAACGACATAGTATAGTATGTCATTTTTTTCAATATTTCGGACGACATAATATAGTATGTCGTTTTTTAAAATTTTTCGGACGACATGTCGTTTTTCTATTTTTTGACCACATACTATATATAGTTTGTCGTTTTTTTCAATTTTTCGTACGACATAGTTTATAGTATGTCGTTTTTTTCAATTTTTCGACGACATAGTATAGTATGTCGTTTTTTTAAATTTTTCGGACAACATGTCGTTTTTTTCTATTTTTTGACCACATACTATATAGTATGTCGTTTTTTTAAATTTTTCGTACGACATAGTATATAGTATGTCGTTTTTTTCAATTTTTCGACGACATAGTATAGTATGTCGTTTTTTTCAATATTTCGGACGACATACTATAGTATGTCGTTTTTTTCAATTTTTTAGACGACATGTCGTTTTTTCTATTTTTGACCACATACTATATATAGTATGTCGTTTTTTTCAATTTTTCGTACGACATAGTTTATAGTATGTCGTTTTTTTCAATTTTTCGACGACATAGTATAGTATGTCGTTTTTTTCAATATTTAGGACGACATATTATAGTATGTCGTTTTTTTAAATTTTTCGGACGACATGTCGTTTTTTTCTATTTTTGACCACATACTATATATAGTATGTCGTTTTTTTCAATTTTTCGTACGACATAGTATATAGTATGTCGTTTTTTTCAATTTTTCGACGACATAGTATAGTATGTCGTTTTTTTCAATTTTTTGGACGACATGTCGTTTTTTTTCAATTTTTCGACGACATAGTATAGTATGTCGTTTTTTTCAATTTTTCGAACGACATAGTATAGTATGTCGTTTTTTTCAATTTTCGAACGACACTATAGTATGTCATTTTTTTCAATTTTTCGTACCACATACTATAGTATGTCGTTTTTTTCAATTTTTCGGACGACATAGTATATAGTATGTCGTTTTTTTCAATTTTTCGACGACATAGTATAATATGTCGTTTTTTTCAATATTTCGGACGACATAGTATAGTATGTCGTTTTTTTCAATTTTTTAGACGACATGTCGTTTTTTTTCTATTTTTTGACCACATACTATATATAGTATGTCGTTTTTTTCAATTTTTCGTACGACATAGTTTATAGTATGTCGTTTTTTTCAATTTTTCGACGACATAGTATAGTATGTCGTTTTTTCAATATTTAGGACGACATATTATAGTATGTCGTTTTTTTAAATTTTTCGGACGACATGTCGTTTTTTTTCTATTTTTTGACCACATACTATATAGTATGTCGTTTTTTTAAATTTTTCGTACGACATAGTATATAGTATGTCGTTTTTTTCAATTTTTCGACGACATAGTATAGTATGTCGTTTTTTTCAATTTTTTGGACGACATAGTATAGTATGTCGTTTTTTTCAATTTTTCGTACGACATAGTATGTAGTATGTCGTTTTTTTCAATTTTTCGAACGACATACTATAGTATGTCGTTTTTTTCGACCACATAGTATGTCGCTTTTTCTCAATATTTCGGACGACATACTATAGTATGTCGTTTTTTTCAATTTTTCGGACGACATACTATAGTATGTCGTTTTTTTCGACCACATAGTATGTCGCTTTTTCTCAATATTTCGGACGACATACTATAGTATGTCGTTTTTTTCAATTTTTCGTACGACATAGTATATAGTATGTCGTTTTTCAATTTTTCGTACGACATAGTACATAGTATGTCGTTTTTTTCAATTTTTCGAACGACAAACTATAGTGTGATTTTTTTCAATTTTTTGACCACAGACTATAGTATGTCGTTTTTTTCAATTTTTTGTACGACATAGTATATAGTATGTCGTTTTTTTCATTTTTTTGTACGACATAGTATGTTGTATGTCGTTTTTTTCAATTTTTCAAACGACAGTATAGTATGTCATTTTTTTCAATTTTTCGACCACATACTATAGTATGTCGTTTTTTTCAATTTTTCGACGACAAACTATAGTGTCATTTTATTCAATTTTTCGACCACAGACTATAGTATGTCGTTTTTCTCAATATTTTGCACGACATAGTCGTCCGAAATACATACTATAGTATGTCGTTTTTTCTCAATATTTCGACGACATACTATAGTATGTTGTTTTTTTCAATATTTCGGACATAGTATTCTATATACGACATAGTATATAGTATGTCGTTTTTTTCAATTTTTCGGACGACGTCGTTTTTTCTCAAAATTTCGGACGACATAGTATAGTATGTCGTTTTTTTCAATTTTTCGACGACAAACTATAGTATGTCATTTTTTTCAATTTTTCGACCACATACTATAGTATGTCGTTTTTTCTCAATATTTCGGACGACATAGTATATAGTATGTCGTTTTTTTTCAAAAAATGACATACTTATTATGTCGTTTTTTTCAATTTTTCGTACGACATGTCGTTTTTTCAATTTTTCAGACGACATACTATGGTATGTCGTTTTTTTCAATTTTTCGTACGACATAGTATGTAGTATGTCATGTTTTTTCAATTTTTCGAACGACACTATAGTATGTCATTTTTTTCAATTTTTCAGACGACATACTATAGTATGTCGTTTTTTTCAATTTTTCGTACGACATAGTATATAGTATGTCGTTTTTATCAATTTTTCGAACGACATAGTATAGTATGTCGTTTTTTTCAATTTTTCGGACGACATAGTATAGTATGTCGTTTTTTCTCAATATTTCGACGACATACAATAGTATGTCGTTTTTTAAAATTTTTCGGACAACATACTGTCATTTTTTTCAATTTTTCGACCACATACTTAGTATGTCGTTTTTTTCAATTTTTCGACCACATACTTAGTATGTCGTTTTTTCTCAATATTTCGAACGACATACTATAGTATGTCGTTTTTTTCAATTTTTCGACGACAAACTATAGTGTCATTTTTTTCAATTTTTCGACCACAGACTATAGTATGTCGTTTTCTCTCAATATTTTGCACGACATAGTCGTCCGAAATACATACTATAGTATGTCGTTTTTTCTCAATATTTCGACGACATACTATAGTATGTTGTTTTTTTCAATATTTCTGACATAGTATACTATATACGACATAGTATATAGTATGTCGTTTTTTTCAATTTTTCGGACGACATGTCGTTTTTCTCAAAATTTCGGACGACATAGTTATAGTATGTCATTTTTTTCAATTTTTCGACCACATACTATAGTATGTCGTTTTTTTCAATTTTTCGGACGACATACTATGGTATGTCGTTTTTTTCAATTTTTCGTACGACATAGTATGTTGTAAGTCGTTTTTTTCAATTTTTCGAACGACATATTATATAGTATGTCGTTTTTTTTCAATTTTTCGAACGACATAGTATAGTATGTCGTTTTTTTCAATTTTTCGACGACATAGTATAACATGTCGTTTTTTTTTCCATTTTTCGAACGACATAGTATAGTATGTCATTTTTTTCAATAATTCGGACCACATACTATAGTATGTCGTTTTTTTTTCAATTTTTCGGACGACATACTATAGTATGTCGTTTTTTTCAATTTTTCGTACGACATAGTATATATTATGTCGTTTTTTCTCAATATTTCGACGACATACTTAGTATGTCGTTTTTTTCAATTTTTCGAACGACATAGTATAGTATGTCTTTTTTTTCAATATTTCGGACCACATACTATAGTATGTCGTTTTTTCTCAATATTTCGGACGACATACTATAGTATGTCGTTTTTTTCAATTTTTCGACGACAAACTATAGTGTCATTTTTTTTCAATTTTTTCGACCACAGACTATAGTATGTCGTTTTTTCTAAATATTTTGCACGACATAGTCGTCCGAAATACATCTATAGTATGTCGTTTTTTCTCAATATTTCGACGACATACTATAGTATGTTGTTTTTTTCAATATTTCGGACATAGTATACTATATACGACATAGTATATAGTATGTCGTTTTTTTCAATTTTTCGACGACATAGTATAACATGTCTTTTTTTTCCATTTTTCGAACGACATAGTATAGTATGTCATTTTTTTCAATTTTTCGGACGACTTTGTCGTTTTTTCTCAACATTTCGGACAACATACTATAGTATGTCGTTTTTTTCAATTTTTTGACGACAAACTATAGTATGTCATTTTTTTCAATTTTTCGACCACAGACTATAGTATTGTCGTTTTTTCTCAATATTTAGCACGACATAGTCGTCCGAATACATACTATATGTCGTTTTTTCTCAATATTTCGACGACATACTATAGTATGTCGTTATTTTCAATATTTCGGACATAGTATACTATATACGACATAGTATATAGTATGTCTTTTTTTTCAATTTTTCGGACGACATGTCGTTCTTTCTCAATATTTCGGACGACATAGTATAGTATGTCGTTTTTTTCAATTTTTCGGACGACATGTCGTTTTTTCTCAAATTTCGGACGACATAGTATAGTATGTCTTTTTTTCAATTTTTCGACGACATAGTATAACATGTCGTTTTCTTCCATTTTTCGAACGACATAGTATAGTATGTCATTTTTTCAATTTTTCGGACGACTTCGTCGTTTTTTTCAATTTTTCGGACGACATACTATAGTATGTCGTTTTCTCTCAATATTTCGACGACATACAATAGTATGTCGTTTTTTTAAATTTTTCATACGACATACTATGGTATGTCGTTTTTTTCAATTTTTCGTACGACATAGTATGTAGTATGTCGTGTTTTTTCAATTTTTCGAACGACACTATAGTATGTCATTTTTTTCAATTTTTCGGACGACATACTATAGTATGTCGTTTTTTTCAATTTTTCGTACGACATAGTATATAGTATGTCGTTTTTTTCAATTTTTCGACGACATACTATAGTATGTCGTTTTTTTCAATTTTTCGACGACAAACTATAGTGTCATTTTTTTCAATTTTTCGACCACAGACTATAGTATGTCGTTTTTTCTCAATATTTTGCACGACATAGTCGTCCGAAATACATACTATAGTATGTCGTTTTTTCTCAATATTTCGACGACATACTATAGTATGTTGTTTTTTTCAATATTTCGGACATAGTATACTATATACGACATAGTATATAGTATGTCGTTTTTTTCAATTTTTCGGACATGTCGTTTTTTCTCAATATTTCGGACGACATAGTATGTCGTTTTTTTCCATTTTTCGAACGACATAGTATAGTATGTCATTTTTTTCAATATTTCGGACGACATACTATAGTATGTCGTTTTTTTAAATTTTTCGGACGACATGTCGTTTTTTCTATTTTTTGACCACATATTATATAGTATGTCGTTTTTTTTTAATTTTTCGTACGACATAGTTTATAGTATGTCGTTTTTTTCAATTTTTCGACGACATAGTATAGTATGTCGTTTTTTAAATTTTTCGGACGACATGTCGTTTTTTTCTTTTTTTTGACCACATAGTATATATAGTATGTCGTTTTTTTAAATTTTTCGTACGACATAGTATATAGTATGTCGTTTTTTTCAATATTTCGGACGACATAGTATAGTATGTCGTTTTTTTCAATTTTTTGGACGACATGTCGTTTTTTCTCAATATTTCGGACGACATAGTATAGTATGTCGTTTTTTTCAATTTGTCGACCACAGTATGTCGTTTTTTCTCAATATTTCGGACGACATTCAATTTGTCGAACGACATAGTATAGTATGTCGTTTTTTTTCAATTTTTCGAACTACAGTATAGTATGTCATTTTTTTCAATTTTTCGACCACATACTATAGTATGTCGTGTTTTTCAATTTTTCGGACGACATACTATGGTATGTCGTTTTTTTCAATTTTTCGTACGACATAGTATGTTGTATGTCGTTTTTTTCAATTTTTCGAACGACAGTATAGTATGTCGTTTTTTTTCAATTTTTCGGACGACATACTATAGTATGTCATTCTTTTCAATTTTTTGACCACAGACTATAGTATGTCGTTTTTTTCAATTTTTTGTACGACATAGTATATAGTATGTCGTTTTTTTCAATTTTTCGACGACATAGTATAATATGTCGTTTTTTTTTCCATTTTTCGAACGACATAGTATAGTATGTCATTTTTTCAATTTTTTGGACGACATCGTTTTTTTCTATTTTTTGACCACATACTATATATAGTATGTCGTTTTTTTAAATTTTTCGTACGACATAGTATATAGTATGTCGTTTTTTTCAATTTTTCGACGACATACTTTAGTATGTCATTTTTTTCAATTTTTCGACCACATACTATATAGTATGTCGTTTTTTTCAATTTTTCGGACGACATACTATGGTATGTCGTTTTTTTCAATTTTTCGTACGACATAGTATGTTGTATGTCGTTTTTTTCAATTTTTCGAACGACAGTATAGTATGTCATTTTTTTCAATATTTCGGACGACATAGTATAGTATGTCGTTTTTTTTAAATTTTTCGTACGACATAGTATATAGTATGTCGGTTTTTTCAATTTTTCGACCACATACTATAGTATGTCGTTTTTTTCAATTTTTCGGACGACATACTATGCTATGTCGTTTTTTTCAATTTTTCGTACGACAGTATAGTATGTCATTTTTTTCAATTTTCGACCACATACTATAGTATGTCGTTTTTTTCAATATTTCGACTACATAAAATAGTATGTCGTTTTTTTAAATTTTTCGTACGACATAGTTTATAGTATGTCGTTTTTTTCAATTTTTCGACGACATAGTATAGTATGTCGTTTTTTTCAATATTTCGGACGACATACTATAGTATGTCGTTTTTTTTTTAAATTTTTCGGACGACATGTCGTTTTTTTTTTTTTTGACCACATACTATATATAGTATGTCGTTTTTTTAAATTTTTCGTACGACATAGTATATAGTATGTCGTTTTTTTCAATATTTCGGACGACATAGTATAGTATGTCGTTTTTTTCAATTTTTTGGACGACATGTCGTTTTTTCTCAATATTTCGGACGACATAGTATAGTATGTCGTTTTTTTCAATTTGTCGACCACAGTATGTCGTTTTTTTCAATTTTTCGGACGACATTCAATTTGTCGAACGACATAGTATAGTATGTCGTTTTTTTCAATTTTTCGAACTACAGTATAGTATGTCATTTTTTTCAATTTTTCGACCACATACTATAGTATGTCGTTTTTTTCAATTTTTCGGACGACATACTATGGTATGTCGTTTTTTTCAATTTTTCGTACGACATAGTATGTTGTATGTCGTTTTTTTCAATTTTTAGAACGACATAGTATAGTATGTCATTTTTTTCAATTTTTCGACCACATACTAAGTATGTCGTTTTTTTCAATTTTTCGACGTCAAACTATAGTGTCATTTTTTTCAATTTTTCGACCACAGACTATAGTATGTCGTTTTTTTCAATTTTTTGTACGACATAGTATATAGTATGTCGTTTTTTTCAATTTTTCGACGACATAGTATAATATGTCGTTTTTTTTCCATTTTTCGAACGACATAGTATAGTATGTCATTTTTTTCAATTTTTCGGACGACATATCGTTTTTTTTCTATTTTTTGACCACATACTATATATAGTATGTCGTTTTTTTAAATTTTTCGTACGACATAGTATATAGTATGTCGTTTTTTTCAATTTTTCGACGACATACTATAGTATGTCATTTTTTTCAATTTTCGACCACATACTATAGTATGTCGTTTTTTTCAATTTTTTCGGACGACATACTATGGTATGTCGTTTTTTTCAATTTTTCGTACGACATAGTATGTTGTATGTCGTTTTTTTCAATTTTTCGAACGACAGTATAGTATGTCATTTTTTTCAATATTTCGGACGACATAGTAGTATGTCGTTTTTTTTTAAATTTTTCGTACGACATAGTATATAGTATGTCGGTTTTTTTCAATTTTTCGACCACATACTATAGTATGTCGTTTTTTTCAATTTTTTGGACGACATACTATGCTATGTCGTTTTTTTTTCATTTTTCGTACGACAGTATAGTATGTCATTTTTTTCCAATTTTTCGACCACATACTATAGTATGTCGTTTTTTCAATATTTCGACTACATAAAATAGTATGTCGTTTTTTTAAATTTTTCGGACGACATATATAGTATGTCATTTTTTTCAATTTTTCGACCACATACTTAGTATGTCGTTTTTTTCGACCACATAGTATGTCGCTTTTTCTCAATTTTTCGGACGACATACTATAGTATGTCGTTTTTTCTCAATATTTCGACGACATACTTAGTATGTCGTTTTTTTTCAATTTTTCGAACGACATACTATAGTATGTCTTTTTTTTCAATTTTTCGGACGACATACTTAGTATGTCGTTTTTTTCAATTTTTCGCGACATACTTAGTATGTCGTTTTTTTTCAATTTTTCGACGACATAGTATAGTATGTCGTTTTTTTCAATTTTTCGTACGACATAGTATATAGTATGTCGTTTTTTTTCAATTTTTCGAACGACATAGTATAGTATGTCGTTTTTTTCAATTTTTCGGACGACATACTATAGTATGTCGTTTTTTCTCAATATTTCGACGACATACTTAGTATGTCGTTTTTTTCAATTTTTCGATCGACATAGTATAGTATGTCCTTTTTTCAATTTTTCGGACGACATACTTACTATGTCGTTTTTTTCAATTTTTCGACGACAAACTATAGTGTCATTTTTTCAATTTTTCGACCACATACTATAGTATGTCGTTTTTTTCTCAATATTTTGCAAGACATAGTCGTCCAAAATACATACTATAGTATGTCGTTTTTTCTCAATATTTCGACGACATACTATAGTATGTTGTTTTTTTTCAATATTTCGGACATAGTATACTATATACGACATAGTATATAGTATGTCGTTTTTTTCAATTTTTGGGACGACATGTCGTTTTTTCTCAAAATTTGTGACGACATAGTATATAGTATGTCGTTTTTTTTCAATTTTTCGACGACATAGTATAACATGTCGTTTTTTTTCCATTTTTTCGAACGACATAGTATAGTATGTCATTTTTTTCAATATTTCGGACCACATACTATAGTATGTCGTTTTTTTCAATTTTTCGGACGACATACTATAGTATGTCGTTTTTTTCAATTTTTCGTACGACATAGTATATAGTATGTCGTTTTTTTCAATTTTTCGAACGACATAGTATAGTATGTCGTTTTTTTTCAATTTTTCGGACGACATACTATAGTATGTCGTTTTTTCTCAATATTTCGACGACATACTTAGTATGTCGTTTTTTTCAATTTTTCGAACGACATAGTATAGTATGTCCTTTTTTTCAATTTTTCGGACGACATACTTAGTATGTCGTTTTTTTCAATTTTTCGACGACAAACTATAGTGTCATTTTTTTCAATTTTTCGACCACAGACTATAGTATGTCGTTTTTTCTCAATATTTTGCAAGACTTAGTCGTCCGAAATACATCCTATAGTATTGTCGTTTTTTCTCATATTTCGACGACATACTATAGTATGTTGTTTTTTTCAATATTTCGGACATAGTATACTATACGACATAGTATATAGTATGTCGTTTTTTTCAATTTTCGACGACATAGTATAACATGTCGTTTTTTCCATTTTTCGAACGACATAGTATAGTATGTCATTTTTTCAATTTTTCGGACGACTTTGTCGTTTTTTTTCAACATTTCGGACGACATAGTATAGTATGTCGTTTTTTTTCAATTTTTCGACGACATAGTTTATAGTATGTCGTTTTTTTCAATTTTCGTACGACATAGTTTATAGTATGTCGTTTTTTTTCAATTTTTCGACGACATAGTATAGTATGTCGTTTTTTTCAATATTTCGGACGACATACTATAGTATGTCGTTTTTTTAAATTTTTCGGACGACATGTCGTTTTTTTTCTATTTTTTGACCACATATTATATAGTATGTCGTTTTTTTCAATTTTTCGTACGACATAGTATATAGTATGTCGTTTTTTTTCAATTTTTCGACGACATAGTATAGTATGTCGTTTTTTCTCAATATTTCGGACGACATAGTATAATATGTCGTTTTTTTCCATTTTTCGAACGACATAGTATAGTATGTCATTTTTTTCAATATTTCGGACGACATACTATAGTATGTCGTTTTTTTAAATTTTTCGGACGACATATCGTTTTTTTCTATTTTTTGACCACATACTATATATAGTCGTTTTTTTTTAAATTTTTCATACGACATAGTATATAGTATGTCGTTTTTTCAATTTTTCGACGACATACTATAGTATGTCATTTTTTTCAATTTTTCGACCACATACTATGGTATGTCGTTTTTTTCAATTTTTCGTACGACATAGTATGTAGTATGTCGTTTTTTTCAATTTTTCGAACGACAGTATAGTATGTCGTTTTTTTCAATTTTTCGAACGACAGTATAGTATGTCATTTTTTTCAATTTTTCGACCACATAGTATGTCGCTTTTTCTCAATATTTCGGACGACATTCTATAGTATGTCGTTTTTTTCAATTTTTCGTACGACATAGTATATAGTATGTCGTTTTTTTCAATTTTTCGAACGACATAGTATAGTATGTCTTTTTTTCAATTTTTCGGACGACATACTATATAGTATGTCATTTTTTTTCAATTTTTCGACCACATACTTAGTATGTCGTTTTTTTCAATTTTTCGACGACATACTATAGTATGTCATTTTTTTCAATTTTTCGACCACATACTTAGTATGTCGTTTTTTTCAATTTTTCGACGACATACTATAGTATGTCATTTTTTTCAATTTTTCGACCACATACTATAGTATGTCGTTTTTTTCAATTTTTCGGACGACATACTATAGTATGTCGTTTTTTCTCAATATTTCGACGACATACTTAGTATGTCGTTTTTTTTTCAATTTTTCGAACGACATACTATAGTATGTCTTTTTTTTCAATTTTTCGGACGACATACTTAGTATGTCGTTTTTTTTCAATTTTTTCGACGACATACTTAGTATGTCGTTTTTTTCAATTTTTCGACGACATAGTATAGTATGTCGTTTTTTTCAATTTTTCGTACGACATAGTATATAGTATGTCGTTTTTTTCAATTTTTCGAACGACATAGTATAGTATGTCGTTTTTTTCAATTTTTCGGACGACATACTATAGTATGTCGTTTTTTCTCAATATTTCGACGACATACTTAGTATGTCGTTTTTTTCAATTTTTCGAACGACATAGTATAGTATGTCCTTTTTTTCAATTTTTCGGACGACATACTTAGTATGTCGTTTTTTTCAATTTTTCGACGACAAACTATAGTGTCATTTTTTCAATTTTTCGACCACAGACTATAGTATGTCGTTTTTTCTCAATATTTTGCACGACATAGTCGTCCGAAATACATACTATAGTATGTCGTTTTTTTCTCAATATTTCGACGACATACTATAGTATGTTTTTTTTTTTCAATATTTCGGACATAGTATACTATATACGACATAGTATATAGTATGTCGTTTTTTTTCAATTTTTCGACGACATAGTATAATATGTCGTTTTTTTCCATTTTTCGAACGACATAGTATAGTATGTCATTTTTTCAATTTTTCGGACAACTTTGTCGTTTTTTCTCAACATTTCGGACGACATAGTATAGTATGTCGTTTTTTTCAATTTTTCGGACGACATGTCGTTTTTTCTCAAATTTCGGACGACATAGTATAGTATGTCATTTTTTTTCAATTTTTCGACCACATACTTAGTATGTCGTTTTTTTCAATTTTTCGACGACATACTATAGTATGTCATTTTTTTCAATTGTTCGACCACATACTTAGTATGTCGTTTTTTTCAATTTTTCGACGACATACTATAGTATGTCATTTTTTCAATTTTTCGACCACATACTATAGTATGTCGTTTTTTTCAATTTTTCGGACGACATACTATAGTATGTCGTTTTTTTTTCAATTTTTCGTACGACATAGTATATATTATGTCGTTTTTTTCAATTTTTCGAACGACATAGTATAGTATGTCGTTTTTTTTCAATTTTTCGGACGACATACTTAGTATGTCGTTTTTTTCAATTTTTCGACGACATAGTATAGTATGTTGTTTTTTTTCAATTTTTCGACGACATAGTATAATATGTCGTTTTTTTTCATTTTTTGAACGACATAGTATAGTATGTCATTTTTTTCAATTTTTTCGGACGACATTTCGTTTTTTTCTATTTTTTGACCACATACTATATATAGTATGTCGTTTTTTTAAATTTTTCGTACGACATAGTATATAGTATGTCGTTTTTTTCAATTTTTCGACGACATACTATAGTATGTCATTTTTTTCAATTTTTCGACCACATACTATAGTATGTCGTTTTTTTCAATTTTTCGGACGACATACTATGGTATGTCGTTTTTTTCAATTTTTCGTACGACATAGTATGTTGTATGTCGTTTTTTTCAATTTTTCGAACGACATATTATATAGTATGTCGTTTTTTTTCAATTTTTCGAACGACATAGTATAGTATGTCGTTTTTTTCAATTTTTCGGACGACATACTATAGTATGTCGTTTTTTCTCAATATTTCGACGACATACTTAGTATGTCGTTTTTTTCAATTTTTCGGACGACTTACTATAGTATGTCGTTTTTTTCTCAATATTTCGGACGACATACTATAGTATGTCGTTTTTTTAAATTTTTCGGACGACATGTCGTTTTTTTTCTATTTTTTTGACCACATACTATATATAGTATGTCGTTTTTTAAAATTTTTTCGTACGACATAGTATATAGTATGTCGTTTTTTTCAATTTTTTCGACGACATACTATAGTATGTCGTTTTTTTCAATTTTTCGACGACAAACTATTCATTTTTTTCAATTTTTCGACCACTATATAGTATGTCGTTTTTCTCAATATTTTGCACGACATAGTCGTCCCGACATACTATAGTATGTCGTTTTTTCTCAATATTTCGACGACATACTATAGTATGTTGTTTTTTTCAATATTTCGGACATAGTATACTATATACGACATAGTATATAGTATGTCGTTTTTTTCAATTTTTCGGACATGTCGTTTTTTCTCAATATTTCGGACGACATAGTATAATATGTCGTTTTTTTTCCATTTTTCGAACGACATAGTATAGTATGTCATTTTTTTCAATATTTCGGACGACATACTATAGTATGTCGTTTTTTTAAATTTTTCGGACGACATGTCGTTTTTTTCTATTTTTTGACCACATATTATATAGTATGTCGTTTTTTTAAATTTTTCGTACGACATAGTTTATAGTATGTCGTTTTTTTTCAATTTTTCGACGACATAGTATAGTATGTCGTTTTTTTTAAATTTTTCGGACGACATGTCGTTTTTTTCTTTTTTTGACCACATACTATATATAGTATGTCGTTTTTTTAAATTTTTCGTACGACATAGTATATAGTATGTCGTTTTTTTTCAATATTTCGGACGACATAGTATAGTATGTCGTTTTTTTTTCAATTTTTTGGACGACATGTCGTTTTTTCTCAATATTTCGGACGACATAGTATAGTATGTCGTTTTTTTCAATTTGTCGACCACAGTATGTCGTTTTTTCTCAATATTTCGGACGACATTCAATTTGTCGAACGACATAGTATAGTATGTCGTTTTTTTCAATTTTTCGAACGACAGTATAGTATGTCATTTTTTTCAATTTTTCGACCACATACTATAGTATGTCGTTTTTTTCAATATTTCGACGACATACAATAGTATGTCGTTTTTTTAAATTTTTCGGACGACATACTATATAGTATGTCATTTTTTTCAATTTTTCGACCACATACTTAGTATGTCGTTTTTTTCGACCACATAGTATGTCGCTTTTTCTCAATATTTCGGACGACATACTTATTATGTCGTTTTTTCTCAATATTTCGACGACATACAATAGTATGTCGTTTTTTTACATTTTTCATACGACATACTATAGTATGTCGTTTTTTTCAAATTTTCGGACGACAGATGTCGTTTTTTTCAATTTTTCGACGACATACTATATAGTATGTCATTTTTTTAAATTTTTCGACCACATACTATAGTATGTCGTTTTTTTCAATTTTTCGGACGACATACTATGGTATGTCGTTTTTTTCAATTTTTCGTACGACATAGTATGTAGTATGTCGTTTTTTTTCAATTTTTCGAATGACACTATAGTATGTCATTTTTTTCAATTTTTCGGACGACATAGTATAGTATGTCGTTTTTTCTCAATATTTCGACGACATACAATAGTATGTCGTTTTTTAAAATTTTTCGGACGACATACTATAGTATGTCATTTTTTTCAATTTTTCGACCACATACTTAGTATGTCGTTTTTTCAATTTTTCGGACGACTTACTATAGTATGTCGTTTTTTCTCAATATTTCGGACGACATACTATAGTATGTCGTTTTTTCAATTTTTCGACGACAAACTATAGTGTCATTTTTTTCCATTTTTCGACCACAGACTATAGTATGTCGTTTTTTTAAATTTTTCGTACGACATAGTTTATAGTATGTCGTTTTTTTCAATTTTTCGACGACATAGTATAGTATGTCGTTTTTTTCAATATTTCGGACGACATACTATAGTATGTCGTTTTTTTAAATTTTTCGGACGACATGTCGTTTTTTTCTTTTTTTTGACCACATACTATATATAGTATGTCGTTTTTTTAAATTTTTCGTACGACATAGTATATAGTATGTCGTTTTTTTCAATATTTCGGACGACATAGTATAGTATGTCGTTTTTTTCAATTTTTTGGACGACATGTCGTTTTTTCTCAATATTTCGGACGACATAGTATAGTATGTCGTTTTTTTCAATTTGTCGACCACAGTATCGTTTTTTCTCAATATTTCGGACGACATTCAATTTGTCGAACGACATAGTATAGTATGTCGTTTTTTTCAATTTTTCGAACGACAGTATAGTATGTCATTTTTTTCAATTTTTCGACCACATACTATAGTATGTCGTTTTTTTCAATTTTTCGGACGACATACTATGGTATGTCGTTTTTTTCAATTTATCGTACGACATAGTATGTTGTATGTCGTTTTTTTCAATTTTTCGAACAACAGTATAGTATGTCGTTTTTTTCAATTTTTCGAACGACAGTATAGTATGTCGTTTTTTTCAATTTTTCGAACGACAGTATAGTATGTCGTTTTTTTCAATTTTTCGGACGACATACTATAGTATGTCATTCTTTTCAATTTTTTGACCACAGACTATAGTATGTCGTTTTTTTCAATTTTTTGTACGACATAGTATATAGTATGTCGTTTTTTTCAATTTTTCGACGACATAGTATAATATGTCGTTTTTTTCCATTTTTCGAACGACATAGTATAGTATGTCATTTTTTTCAATTTTTCGGACGACATCGTTTTTTTCTATTTTTTGACCACATACTATATATAGTATGTTTTTTTTTAAATTTTTCGTACGACATAGTATATAGTATGTCGTTTTTTTCAATTTTTCGACGACATACTTTAGTATGTCATTTTTTTCAATTTTTCGACCACATACTATAGTATGTCGTTTTTTTCAATTTTTCGGACGACATACTATGGTATGTCGTTTTTTTCAATTTTTCGTACGACATAGTATGTTGTATGTCGTTTTTTTCAATTTTTCGAACGACAGTATAGTATGTCATTTTTTTCAATATTTCGGACGACATAGTATAGTATGTCGTTTTTTTTAAATTTTTCGTACGACATAGTATATAGTATGTCGGTTTTTTCAATTTTTCGACCACATACTATAGTATGTCGTTTTTTCAATTTTTGGACGACATACTATGCTATGTCGTTTTTTTCAATTTTTCGTACGACAGTATAGTATGTCATTTTTTTCCAATTTTCGACCACATATCTATATATGTATTTTTTTCAATTTTTTTATTTCTACATACGTTTTTTTAAATTTTTCGGACGACATACTATATAGTATGTCATTTTTTTCAATTTTTCGACCACATACTTAGTATGTCGTTTTTTTCGACAACATAGTATGTCGCTTTTTCTCAATATTTCGGACGACATACTATGTCGTTTTTTCTCAATATTTCGACGACATACAATAGTATGTCGTTTTTTTAAATTTTTCATACGACATACAATAGTATGTCGTTTTTTTCAAATTTTCGGACGACAGATGTCGTTTTTTTCAATTTTTCGACGACATACTATATAGTATGTCATTTTTTTAAATTTTTCGACCACATACTATAGTATGTCGTTTTTTTCAATTTTTCGGACGACATACTATGGTATGTCGTTTTTTTCAATTTTTCGTACGACATAGTATGTAGTATGTCGTTTTTTTCAATTTTTCGAATGACACTATAGTATGTCATTTTTTTCAATTTTTCGGACGACATAGTATAGTATGTCGTTTTTTCTCAATATTTCGACGACATACAATAGTATGTCGTTTTTTAAAATTTTTCGGACGACATACTATAGTATGTCATTTTTTTCAATTTTTCGACCACATACTTAGTATGTCGTTTTTTTCAATTTTTCGGACGACTTACTATAGTATGTCGTTTTTTCTCAATATTTCGGACGACATACTATAGTATGTCGTTTTTTCAATTTTTCGACGACAAACTATAGTGTCATTTTTTTCAATTTTTCGACCACAGACTATAGTATGTCGTTTTTTTTAAATTTTTCGTACGACATAGTTTATAGTATGTCGTTTTTTTCAATTTTTCGACGACATAGTATAGTATGTTTTTTTTCAATATTTCGGACGACATACTATAGTATGTCGTTTTTTTAAATTTTTCGGACGACATGTCGTTTTTTTCTATTTTTTGACCACATACTATACATAGTATGTCGTTTTTTTAAATTTTTCGTACGACATAGTATATAGTATGTCGTTTTTTTCAATATTTCGGACGACATAGTATAGTATGTCGTTTTTTTCAATTTTTTGGACGACATGTCGTTTTTTCTCAATATTTCGGACGACATACTATAGTATGTCGTTTTTTTCAATTTTTTGTACGACATAGTATATAGTATGTTGTTTTTTTCAATTTTTCGACGACATAGTATAATATGTCGTTTTTTTCCATTTTTCGAACGACATAGTATAGTATGTCATTTTTTTCAATTTTTCGGACGACATATCGTTTTTTTCTATTTTTTGACCACATACTATATATAGTATGTCGTTTTTTTAAATTTTTCGTACGACATAGTATATAGTATGTCGTTTTTTTCAATTTTTCGGACGACATACTATGGTATGTCGTTTTTTTCAATTTTTCGTACGACATAGTATGTTGTATGTCGTTTTTTTCAATTTTTCGAACGACAGTATAGTATGTCATTTTTTTCAATATTTCGGACGACATAGTATAGTATGTCGTTTTTTTTAAATTTTTCGTACGACATAGTATATAGTATGTCGGTTTTTTCAATTTTTCGACCACATACTATAGTATGTCGTTTTTTTCAATTTTTCGGACGACATACTATGCTATGTCGTTTTTTTCAATTTTCGTACGACAGTATAGTATGTCATTTTTTTCAATTTTCGACCACATACTATAGTATGTCGTTTTTTTCAATATTTCGACTACATAAAATAGTATGTCGTTTTTTTAAATTTTTCGGACGACATACTATATAATATGTCATTTTTTTCAATTTTTCGACCACATACTTAGTATGTCGTTTTTTTCGACCACATAGTATGTCGCTTTTTCTCAATATTTCGGACGACATACTTATTATGTCGTTTTTTCTCAATATTTCGACGACATACAATAGTATGTGGTTTTTTTAAATTTTTCATACGACATAGTATAATATGTCGTTTTTTTCAATTTTTCGAACGACATAGTATGTTGTATGTCGTTTTTTTCAATTTTTCGAACGACAGTATAGTATGTCGTTTTTTTCAATTTTTCGAACGACATAGTATAGTATGTCGTTTTTTTCAATTTTTCGGACGACATACTATAGTATGTCGTTTTTTTCAATTTTTCGACGACAAACTATAGTGTCATTTTTTTCAATTTTTTGACCACAGACTATAGTATGTCGTTTTTTTCAATTTTTTGTACGACATGTCGTTTTTTTCTTTTTTTTGACCACATACTATATATAGTATGTCGTTTTTTTAAATTTTTCGTACGACATAGTATATAGTATGTCGTTTTTTTCAATATTTCGGACGACATAGTATAGTATGTCGTTTTTTTCAATTTTTTGGACGACATGTCGTTTTTTCTCAATATTTCGGACGACATAGTATAGTATGTCGTTTTTTTCAATTTGTCGACCACAGTATGTCGTTTTTTCTCAATATTTCGGACGACATTCAATTTTTGGAACGACATAGTATAGTATGTCGTTTATTTCAATTTTTCGAACGACAGCATAGTATGTCATTTTTTTCAATTTTTCGACCACATACTATAGTATGTCGTTTTTTTCAATTTTTCGGACAACATACTATGGTATGTCGTTTTTTTCAATTTTTCGTACGACATAGTATGTTGTATGTCGTTTTTTTCAATTTTTCGACAACTATAGTATGTCATTTTTTTCAATTTTTCGAACACAGACTATAGTATGTCGTTTTTTTCAATTTTTTGTACGACATAGTATATAGTATGTCGTTTTTTTCAATTTTTCGTACGACATAGTATGTTGTATGTCGTTTTTTTCAATTTTTCAAACGACAGTATAGTATGTCATTTTTTTCAATTTTTCGACCACATACTATAGTATGTCGTTTTTTTCAATTTTTCGTACGACATAGTATAGTATGTCGTTTTTTTCAATATTTCGGACGACATAGTATAGTATGTCGTTTTTTTCAATTTTTCGGACATGTCGTTTTTTCTCAATATTTCGGACGACATAGTACAGTATGTCGTTTTTTTCAATTTTTCGACGACATAGTATAATATGTTGTTTTTTTCCATTTTTCGATCGACATAGTATAGTATGTCATTTTTTTCAATATTTCGGACGACATACTATAGTATGTCGTTTTTTTAAATTTTTTGTACGACATAGTTTATAGTATGTAGTATGTCTTTTTTTTTAATTTTTCGGACGACATAGTATATAGTATGTCGTTTTTTTCAATTTTTCGGACGACATAGTATAGTATGTCGTTTTTTCTCAATATTTCGACGACATACAATAGTATGTCGTTTTTTTTCAATTTTTCGACGACAAACTATAGTGTCATTTTTTTCAATTTTTCGACCACAGACTATAGTATGTCGTTTTTTCTCAATATTTTGCACGACATAGTCGTCCGAAATACATAATATAGTATGTCGTTTTTTCTCAATATTTCGACGACATACTATAGTATGTTGTTTTTTTCAATATTTCGGACATAGTATTCTATATACGACATAGTATATAGTATGTCGTTTTTTTCAATTTTTCGGACGACATGTCGTTTTTTCTCAAAATTTCGGACAACATACTATAGTATGTCGTTTTTTTCAATTTTTCGACGACAAACTATAGTATGTCATTTTTTTCAATTTTTCGACATACTATAGTATGTCGTTTTTTCTCAATATTTTGCACGACATAGTCGTCCGAAATACATACTATAGTATGTCGTTTTTTTCAATATTTCGGACATAGTATACTATATACGACATAGTATATAGTATGTCGTTTTTTTTCAATTTTTCGGACGACATGTCGTTTTTTCTCAATATTTCGGACGACATACTATAGTATGTCGTTTTTTCTCAATATTTCGGACGACATACTATAGTATGTCGTTTTTTTCAATTTTTCGACGACAAACTATAGTATGTCGTTTTTTTCAATTTTTCGACGACAAACTATAGTATGTCATTTTTTTCAATTTTTCGACCACACAAATATTTTCTCAATATTTAGCACGACATAGTCGTCCGAAATACATACTATATGTCGTTTTTTCTCAATATTTCGACGACATACTATAGTATGTCGTTTTTTTCAATATTTCGGACATAGTATACTATATACGACATATTATATAGTATGTCGTTTTTTTCAATTTTTTGGACGACATGTCGTTTTTTCTCAATATTTCGGACGACATAGTATAGTATGTCGTTTTTTTCAATTTTTCGAACGACAGTATAGTATGTCATTTTTTTCAATTTTTCGACCACATACTATAGTATGTCGTTTTTTTCAATTTTTCGGACGACATACTATGGTATGTCGTTTTTTTTCAATTTTTCGTACGACATAGTATGTTGTATGTCGTTTTTTTCAATTTTTCGACGACAAACTATAGTGTCATTTTTTTCAATTTTTCGACCACAGACTATAGTATGTCGTTTTTTTCAATTTTTTGTACGACATAGTATATAGTATGTCGTTTTTTCAATTTTTCGTACGACATAGTATGTTGTATGTCGTTTTTTTCAATTTTTCAAACGACAGTATAGTATGTCATTTTTTTCAATTTTTCGACCACATACTATAGTATGTCGTTTTTTTCAATTTTTCGTACGACATAGTATAGTATGTCGTTTTTTTCAATATTTCGGACGACATAGTATAGTATGTCGTTTTTTTCAATTTTTCGGACATGTCGTTTTTTCTCAATATTTCGGACGACATAGTACAGTATGTCGTTTTTTTCAATTTTTCGACGACATAGTATAATATGTTGTTTTTTTCCATTTTTCGATCGACATAGTATAGTATGTCATTTTTTTCAATATTTCGGACGACATACTATAGTATGTCGTTTTTTTAAATTTTTCGTACGACATAGTTTATAGTATGTAGTATGTCGTTTTTTTTAATTTTTCGGACAACATAGTATATAGTATGTCGTTTTTTTCAATTTTTCGGACGACATAGTATAGTATGTCGTTTTTTCTCAATATTTCGACGACATACAATAGTATGTCGTTTTTTTCAATTTTCGACGACAAACTATAGTGTCATTTTTTTCAATTTTTCGACCACAGACTATAGTATGTCGTTTTTTCTCAATATTTTGCACGACATAGTCATCCGAAATACATAATATAGTATGTCGTTTTTTCTCAATATTTCGACGACATACTATAGTATGTTGTTTTTTTCAATATTTCGGACATAGTATTCTATATACGACATAGTATATAGTATGTCGTTTTTTTCAATTTTTCGGACGACATGTCGTTTTTTCTCAAAATTTCGGACAACATACTATAGTATGTCGTTTTTTTCAATTTTTCGACGACAAACTATAGTATGTCATTTTTTTCAATTTTTCGACATACTATAGTATGTCGTTTTTTCTCAATATTTTGCACGACATAGTCGTCCGAAATACATACTATAGTATGTCGTTTTTTTCAATATTTCGGACATAGTATACTATATACGAAATAGTATATAGTATGTCGTTTTTTTCAATTTTTCGGACGACATGTCGTTTTTTCTCAATATTTCGGACGACATACTATAGTATGTCGTTTTTTCTCAATATTTCGGACGACATACTATAGTATGTCGTTTTTTTCAATTTTCGACGACAAACTATAGTATGTCGTTTTTTTCAATTTTTCGACGACAAACTATAGTATGTCATTTTTTTCAATTTTTCGACCACACAAATATTTTCTCAATATTTAGCACGACATAGTCGTCCGAAATACATACTATATGTCGTTTTTTCTCAATATTTCGACGACATACTATAGTATGTCGTTTTTTTCAATATTTCGGACATAGTATACTATATACGACATATTATATAGTATGTCGTTTTTTTCAATTTTTCGGACGACATGTCGTTTTTTCTCAATATTTCGGACGACATAGTATAGTATGTCGTTTTTTTCAATTTTTCGGACGACATGTCGTTTTTTTCTCAAAATTTCGGACGACATAGTATAGTATGTCTTTTTTTCAATTTTTCGACGACATAGTATAACATGTCGTTTTTTTCCATTTTTCGAACGACATAGTATAGTATGTCATTTTTTCAATTTTTCTGACGACTTCGTCGTTTTTTCTCAACATTTCGGACAACATACTATAGTATGTCGTTTTTTTCAATTTTTTGACGAAAAACTATAGTATGTCATTTTTTTCAATTTTTCGACCACAGACTATAGTATGTCGTTTTTTCTCAATATTTAGCACGACATAGTCGTCCGAAATACATACTATATGTCGTTTTTTCTCAATATTTCGACGACATACTATAGTATGTCGTTTTTTTCAATATTTCGGACATAGTATACTATATACGACATAGTATATAGTATGTCGTTTTTTTCAATTTTTCGGACGACATGTCGTTTTTTCTCAATATTTCGGACGACATAGTATAGTATGTCGTTTTTTTCAATTTTTTGACGACATAGTATAACGTCATTTTTTTCCATTTTTCGAACGACATAGTATAGTATGTCATTTTTTTCAATATTTCGGATGACATACTATAGTATGTCGTTTTTTCTCAATATTTTGCATGACATAGTCGTCCGAAATACATACTATAGTATGTCGTTTTTTTCAATTTTTCGGACGACGTTTTTTTCTCAATATTTCGAACGACATAGTATAGTATGTCGTTTTTTTCAATTTTTCGTACGACATAGTATATAGTATGTCGTTTTTTTCAATTTTTCGGACGTCATACTATAGTATGTCGCTTTTTCTCAATATTTTGGACGACATACTATAGTATGTCGTTTTTTTCAATTTTTCGTACGACATAGTATATAGTATGTCATTTTTTTCAATTTTTCGAACGACATAGTATAGTATGTCTTTTTTTCAATTTTTCGGACGACATACTATATAGTATGTCATTTTTTTTCAATTTTTCGACCACATACTTAGTATGTCGTTTTTTTAAATTTTTCGACGACATACTATAGTATGTCATTTTTTTCAATTTTTCGACCACATACTATAGTATGTCGTTTTTTTCAATTTTTCGACCACATACTATAGTATGTCGTTTTTTTCAATTTTTCGGACGACATACTATAGTATGTCGTTTTTTTTCAATTTTTCGTACGACATAGTATATATTATGTTTTTTCAATTTTTCGAACGACATAGTATAGTATGTCGTTTTTTCATTTTTTCGGACGACATACTTAGTATGTCGTTTTTTTCAATATTTCGGACGACATAGTATAGTATGTCGTTTTTTTCAATTTTTTGGACGACATACTATAGTATGTCGTTTTTTCTCAATATTTCGACGACATACTTAGTATGTCGTTTTTTTTCAATTTTTCGAACGACATACTATAGTATGTCTTTTTTTTCAATTTTTCGGACGACATACTTAGTATGTCGTTTTTTTCAATTTTTCGACGACATAGTATAGTATGTCGTTTTTTTCAATATTTCGGACGACATAGTATATAGTATGTCGTTTTTTTTCAATTTTTCGGACGACATACTATGGTATGTCGTTTTTTTTCAATTTTTCGTACGACATAGTATGTTGTATGTCGTTTTTTTCTATTTTTCGAACGACATATTATATAGTATGTCGTTTTTTTCAATTTTTCGAACGACATAGTATAGTATGTCGTTTTTTTCAATTTTTCGACGACATAGTATAACATGTCGTTTTTTTCCATTTTTCGAACGACATAGTATAGTATGTCATTTTTTTCAATTTTTCGACCACAGACTATATTATGTCGTTTTTTCTCAATATTTTGCACGACATAGTCGTCCGAAATACATACTATGGTATGTTGTTTTTTTCAATTTTTCGAACGACATAGTATAGTATGTCATTTTTTTCAATATTTCGGACGACATAATATAGTATGTCGTTTTTTTTAATTTTTCGGACGACATGTCATTTTTTTCTATTTTTTGACCACATACTATATATAGTATGTCGTTTTTTTCAATTCTTCGACCACATACTTAGTATGTCGTTTTTTTCGACCACATAGTATGTCGCTTTTTCTCAATATTTCGGACGACATACTATAGTATGTCGTTTTTTTCAATTTTTCGTACGACATAGTATATAGTATGTCGTTTTTTTTCAAAAAACGACATACTTATGTCGTTTTTTTCAATTTTTCGGACGACATATCGTTTTTTTCTATTTTTTGACCACATACTATATATAGTATGTCGTTTTTTTAAATTTTTTCGTACGACATAGTTTATAGTATGTCGTTTTTTTCAATTTTTCGACGACATACTATAGTATGTCATTTTTTTCAATTTTTCGACCACATACTATAGTATGTCGTTTTTTTCAATTTTTCGGACGACATAGTATAGTATGTCGTTTTTTCTCAATATTTGTATGTCGTCGAAATATTGAAAAAAACGACATACTATAGTATGTCGTCCGAAAAATTGAAAAAAACGACATAGTATGTGGTCGAAAAATTGAAAAAAATGACATACTATACTGTCGTTCGAAAAATAGAAAAAACGACATACTATATATTATGTCGTACGAAAAATTTAAAAAAACGACATACTATAGTATGCCGTCCGAAATATTGAAAAAAATGACATACTATATACTATGTCGTCCGAAATATTGAGAAAAAACGACATACTATAGTATGTCGTCCGAAATATTGAGAAAAAACGACATGTCAGAAAAATTGAAAAAAACGACATACTATACTATGTCGTCCGAAATATTGAAAAAAAACGACATACTATACTATGTCGTCGAAAAATTGAAAAAAACGACATACTATATACTATGTCGTCCGAAAAATTTAAAAAAACGACATACTATAGTATGTCGTCCGAAATATTGAAAAAAAACGACATACTATACTATGTCGTTCGAAAAATTGAAAAAAATGACATACTATAGTGTCGTTCGAAAAATTGAAAAAACACGACATACTACATACTATGTCGTTCGAAAAATTGAAAAAAACGACATACTACATACTATGTCGTACGAAAAATTGAAAAAAACGACATATATCGTCCAAAAATTTGAAAAAAACGACATACTATAGTAAGTCGTACGAAAAATTGAAAAAAACGACATACTATTGTATGTCGTCGAAATATTGAGAAAAAACGACATACTATAGTATGTCGTCCGAAAAATTGAAAAAAACGACATAAGTATGTCGTTTTTTGAAAAAAAACGACATACTATATACTATGTCGTACGAAAAATTGAAAAAAACGACATACTATGTGGTCGAAAAAAACGACATACTAAGTATGTGGTCGAAGAATTGAAAAAAATGACATACTATAGTATGTCGTCCGAAAAATTTAAAAAAACGACACACTATTGTATGTCGTCGAAATATTGAAAAAAACGACATACTATAGTATGTCGTCCGAAATATTGAGAAAAAGCGACATTCTATAGTATGACGTCCGAAAAATTGAAAAAAACGACATACTATAGTATGTCGTCGAATAATTGAAAAAAACGACATACTATATATTATGTCGTACGAAAAATTTAAAAAAACGACATACTATATATAGTATGTGGTCAAAAAATAGAAAAAAACGATATGTCGTCCGAAAAATTTAAAAAAAAGACATACTATACTATGTCGTCCGAAATATTGAAAAAAACGACATACTATACTATGTCGTCGAAAAATTGAAAAAAACGACATAATATATACTATGTCGTACAAAAAATTTAAAAAACGACATACTATATATAGTATGTGGTCAAAAAATAGAAAAAAACGACATGTCGTCCGAAAAATTGAAAAAAACGACATACTATAGTATGTCTTCCGAAATATTGAAAAAAACGACATACTATACTATGTCGTCGAAAAATTGAAAAAAACGACATACTATAAACTATGTCGTACGAAAAATTGAAAAAAACGACATACTATATATAGTATGTGGTCAAAAAATAGAAAAAAACGACATGTCGTCCGAAAAATTTAAAAAAACGACATACTATTTTATGTCGTCCGAAATATTGAAAAAAATGACATACTATACTATGTCGTTCGAAAAATTGAAAAAAACGACATACTATAGTATGTATTTCGGACGACTATGTCGTGCAAAATATTGAGAAAAAACGACATACTATAGTCTGTGGTCGAAAAATTGAAAAAAATGACATACTATAGTTTGTCGTCGAAAAATTGAAAAAAACGACATACTATAGTTTGTCGTCGAAAAATTGAAAAAAACGACATACTATAGTATGTCGTCCGAAATATTGAGAAAAAACGACATGCTATAGTATGTCGTCCGAAATATTGAAAAAAATGACATACTATATACTATGTCGTTCGAAAAATGGAAAAAAACGACATGTTATACTATGTCGTCGAAAAATTGAAAAAAACGACATACTATACTATGTCGTCCCAAATTTTGAGAAAAAACGACGTCGTCCGAAAAATTGAAAAAAACGACATACTATAGTATGTCGTCGAAATATTGAGAAAAAACGACATACTATAGTATGTATTTCGGACGACTATGTCGTGCAAAATATTGAGAAAAAACGACATACTATAGTCTGTAGTCGAAAAATGGAAAAAAATGACACTATAGTTTGTCGTCGAAAAATTGAAAAAACGACATACTAGTATGTCGTCCGAAAAATTGAAAAAAAAACGACATATATACTATGTCGTACGAAAAATTGAAAAAAACGACATACTATACTATGTCGTTCGAAAAATTGAAAAAACGACATAATATATACTATGTCGTCCGAAAAATTGAAAAAAAACGACATACTATAGTATGTCGTATATAGTATACTATGTCCGAAATATTGAAAAAAAACAACATACTATAGTATGTCGTCGAAATATTGAGAAAAAACGACATACTATAGTATGTATTTCGGACGACTATGTCGTGCAAAATATTGAGAAAAAACGACATACTATAGTCTGTAGTCGAAAAATGGAAAAAAATGACACTATAGTTTGTCGTCGAAAAATTGAAAAAACGACATACTATAGTATGTCGTCCGAAAAATTGAAAAAAACGACATACTATATACTATGTCGTACGAAATATTGAGAAAAAGCGACATACTATGTGGTCGAAAAAAACGACATACTAAGTATGTGGTCGAAAAATTGAAAAAAATGACATACTATATAGTATGTCGTCCGAAAAATTTAAAAAAACGACATACTATTGTATGTCGTCGAAATATTGAAAAAAACGACATACTATAGTATGTCGTCCGAAAAATTGAAAAAAACGACATAGTATGTGGTCGAAAAATTGAAAAAAATGACATACTATACTGTCGTTCGAAAAATTGAAAAAAACGACATACTATAGTATGTCGTCCGAAATATTGAGAAAAAGCGACATACTATAGTATGACGTCCGAAAAATTGAAAAAAACGACATACTATATACTATGTCGTACGAAAAATTGAAAAAAACGACATACTATAGTTTGTCGTCCGAAATATTGAGAAAAAGCGACATACTATGTGGTCGAAAAAAACGACATACTAAGTATGTGGTCGAGAAATTGAAAAAAATGACATACTATAGTATGTCGTCCGAAAAATTTAAAAAAACGACATACTATTGTATGTCGTCGAAATATTGAAAAAAACGACATACTATAGTATGTCGTCCGAAAAATTGAAAAAAACGACATACTATAGTATGTCGTCCAAAAAATTGAAAAAAACGACATACTATACTATGTCGTCCGAAATATTGAAAAAAACGACATACTATATACTATGTCGTACGAAAAATTAAAAAAAACGACATACTATATATAGTATGTGGTCAAAAAATAGAAAAAAAACGACATACTATACTATGTCGTCCGAAATTTTGAGAAAAAACGACGTCGTCCGAAAATTGAAAAAAACGACATACTATATACTATGTCGTATATAGTATACTATGTCCGAAATATTGAAAAAAACAACATACTATAGTATGTCGTCGAAATATTGAGAAAAAACGACATACTATAGTATGTATTTCGGACGACTATGTCGTGCAAAATATTGAGAAAAAACGACATACTATAGTCTGTAGTCGAAAAATGGAAAAAAATGACACTATAGTTTGTGGTCGAAAAATTGACAAAAACGACATACTATAGTATGTCGTCCGAAAAATTGAAAAAAACGACATACTATATACTATGTCGTACGAAAAATTTAAAAAAACGACATACTATAGTATGTCTTCCGAAATATTGAGAAAAAGCGACATAGTATGTGGTCGAAAAAAACGACATACTATAGTATGTCGTCCGAAAAATTGAAAAAAATGACATACTATATAGTATGTCGTCCGAAAAATTTAAAAAAACGACATACTATTGTATGTCGTCGAAATATTGAAAAAAACGACATACTATAGTATGTCGTCCGAAAAATTGAAAAAAACGACATAGTATGTGGTCGAAAAATTGAAAAAAATGACATACTATACTGTCGTTCGAAAAATTGAAAAAAACGACATACTATAGTATGTCGTCCGAAATATTGAGAAAAAGCGACATACTATAGTATGACGTCCGAAAAATTGAAAAAAAACGACATACTATATACTATGTCGTACGAAAAATTGAAAAAAAACGACATACTATAGTATGTCGTCCGAAATATTGAGAAAAAGCGACATACTATGTGGTCGAAAAAAACGACATACTAAGTATGTGGTCGAGAAATTGAAAAAAATGACATACTATATAGTATGTCGTCCGAAAAATTTAAAAAAACGACATACTATTGTATGTCGTCGAAATATTGAAAAAAACGACATACTATAGTATGTCGTCCGAAAAATTGAAAAAAACGACATACCATAGTATGTCGTCCGAAAAATTGAAAAAAACGACATACTATACTATGTCGTCCGAAATATTGAAAAAAACGACATACTATACTATGTCGTCGAAAAATTGAAAAAAACGACATACTATATACTATGTCGTACGAAAAATTAAAAAAAACGACATACTATATATAGTATGTGGTCAAAAAATAGAAAAAAACATGTCGTCGAAAAATTGAAAAAAACGACATACTATAGTATGTCGTCCGAAATATTGAAAAAAAACGACATACTATAGTATGTCGTCCGAAATATTGAAAAAAACGACATACTATAGTATGTCGTCCGAAATATTGAAAAAAACGACATACTATACTATGTCGTCGAAAAATTTAAAAAAACGACATACTATATACTATGTCGTACGAAAAATTGAAAAAAACGACATACTATATATAGTATGTGGTCAAAAAATAGAAAAAAACGACATGTCGTCCGAAAAATTTTAAAAAACGACATACTATAGTATGTCGTCCGAAATATTGAAAAAAATGACATACTATACTATGTCGTTCGAAAAATGGAAAAAAACGACATATTACAATATGTCGTCGAAAAATTGAAAAAAACGACATACTATACTAGGTCGTCCGAAATGTTGAGAAAAAACGACATGTCCGAAAAATTGAAAAAAACGACATACCATAGTATGTATTTCGGACGACTATGTCGTGCAAAAAAATTTGAGAAAAAACGACATACTATAGTCTGTCGTCAAAAAATAAAAAAAAATGACATACTATAGTTTGTCGTCGAAAAATTGAAAAAAACGACATACTATAGTTTGTCGTCGAAAAATTGAAAAAAACGACATACTATAGTATGTCGTCCGAAATATTGAGAAAAAACGACATACTATAGTATGTCGTCCGAAATATTGAAAAAATGACATACTATACTATGTCGTTCGAAAAATGGAAAAAAACGACATACTATATACTATGTCGTATATAGTATACTATGTCCGAAATATTGAAAAAAACAACATACTATAGTATGTCGTCGAAATATTGAGAAAAAACGACATACTACAGTTTGTATTTCGGACGACTATGTCGTGCAAAATATTGAGAGAAAACGACATACTATAGTCTGTGGTCGAAAAATTGAAAAAAATGACACTATAGTTTGTCGTCGAAAAATTGAAAAAAACGACATACTAAGTATGTGGTCTAAAAATTGAAAAAAACGACATACTAAGTATGTGGTCGAAAAATTGAAAAAAATGACATACTATTGTATGTCGTCGAAATATTGAGAAAAAACGACATACTATACTATGTCGTCCGAAAAATTGAAAAAAACGACATACTATACTATGTCGTTCGAAAAATTGAAAAAAACGACATACTATATACTATGTCGTCCGAAAAATTGAAAAAAATGACATACTATAGTGTCGTTCGAAAAATTGAAAAAACACGACATACTACATACTATGTCGTACGAAAAATTGAAAAAAACGACATACCATAGTATGTCGTCCGAAAAATTGAAAAAAACGACATACTATAGTATGTCGTATGAAAAATTTAAAAAAACGACATACTATTGTATGTCGTCGAAATATTGAGAAAAAAACGACATAATAAGTATGTCGTTTTTTGAAAAAAAAAGACATACTATATACTATGTCGTACGAAAAATTGAAAAAAACGACATACTATAGTATGTCGTCCGAAATATTGAGAAAAAGCGACATACTATGTGGTCGAAAAAAACGACATACTAAGTATGTGGTCGAAGAATTGAAAAAAATGACATACTATAGTATGTCGTCCGAAAAATTTAAAAAAACGACATACTATAGTATGTCGTCCGAAATATTGAGAAAAAGCGACATTCTATAGTATGACGTCCGAAAAATTGAAAAAAATGACATACTATAGTATGTCGTCGAATAATTGAAAAAAACGACATACTACATTATGTCGTCCGAAATATTGAGAAAAAACGACATGTCGTCCAAAAAATTGAAAAAAACGACATACTATACTGTCGTCCGAAATATTGAAAAAAACGACATACTATACAATGTCGTCAAAAAATTGAAAAAAAACGACATACTATATACTATGTCGTACGAAAAATTTAAAAAAACGACATACTATATATAGTATGTGGTCAAAAAATAGAAAAAAACGACATGTCGTCCGAAGAATTTAAAAAAAACGACATACTATAGTATGTCGTCCGAAATATTGAGAAAAAGCGACATACTATGTGGTCGAAAAAAATGACATACTATAGTATGTCGTCCGAAAAATTGAAAAAAATGACATACTATAGTATGTCGTATGAAAAATTGAAAAAAATGACATACTATAGTGTCGTTCGAAAAATTGAAAAAAACGACATACTATAGTATGTATTTCGGACGACTATGTCGTGCAAAATATTGAGAAAAAACGACATACTATAGTCTGTGGTCGAAAAATTGAAAAAAATGACATACTATAGTTTGTCGTCGAAAAATTGAAAAAAACGACATACTATAGTATGTCGTCCGAAATATTGAGAAAAAACGACATACTATAGTATGTCGTCCGAAATATTGAAAAAAATGACATACTATACTATGTCGTTCGAAAAATGGAAAAAAACGACATGTTATACTATGTCGTCGAAAAATAGAAAAAAACGACATACTATATACTATGTCGTATATAGTATACTATGTCCGAAATATTGAAAAAAACAACATACTATAGTATGTCGTCGAAATATTGAGAAAAAACGACATACTATAGTATGTATTTCGGACGACTATGTCGTGCAAAATATTGAGAAAAAACGACATACTATAGTCTGTGGTCGAAAAATGGAAAAAAATGACACTATAGTTTGTCGTCGAAAAATTGAAAAAACGACATACTATAGTATGTCGTCCGAAATATTGAGAAAAAACGACATACTATAGTATGTCGTATGAAAAATTTAAAAAAACGACATACTATAGTATGTCGTCCGAAATATTGAGAAAAAGCGACATACTATAGTATGACGTCCGAAAAATTGAAAAAAACGACATACTATATACTATGTCGTACGAAAAATTGAAAAAAACGACATACTATAGTATGTCGTCCGAAATATTGAGAAAAAGCGACATACTGTGTGGTCGAAAAAAACGACATACTAAGTATGTGTCGAGAAATTGAAAAAATGACATACTATATAGTATGTCGTCCGAAAAATTAAAAAAAAACGACATATTTTTGTATGTCGTCGAAATATTGAAAAAAACGACATACTATAGTATGTCGTCCGAAAAATTGAAAAAAACGACATAGTATGTGGTCGAAAAATTGAAAAAATGACATACTATACTGTCGTTCGAAAAATTGAAAAAAAGACATACTACATACTATGTCGTACGAAAAATTGAAAAAAACGACATACCATAGCATGTCATCCAAAAAATTGAAAAAAACGACATACTATACTGTCGTCCGAAATATTGAAAAAAACGACATACTATACTATGTCGTCGAAAAATTGAAAAAAACGACATACTATATACTATGTCGTACGAAAAATTAAAAAAAACGACATACTATATATAGTATGTGGTCAAAAAATAGAAAAAAACATGTCGTCGAAAAATTGAAAAAAACGACATACTATAGTATGTCGTCCGAAATATTGAAAAAAACGACATACTATAGTATGTCGTCCGAAATATTGAAAAAAACGACATACTATAGTATGTCGTCCGAAATATTGAAAAAAACGACATACTATACTATGTCGTCGAAAAATTTAAAAAAACGACATACTATAAACTATGTCGTACGAAAAATTGAAAAAAACGACATACTATATATAGTATGTGGTCAAAAAATAGAAAAAAACGACATGTCGTCCGAAAAATTTTAAAAAACGACATACTATAGTATGTCGTCCGAAATATTGAAAAAAATGACATACTATACTATGTCGTTCGAAAAATGGAAAAAAACGACATTTTATACTATGTCGTCGAAAAATTGAAAAAAACGACATACTATACTAGGTCGTCCGAAATATTGAGAAAAAACGACATGTCCGAAAAATTGAAAAAAACGACATACCATAGTATGTATTTCGGACGACTATGTCGTGCAAAATATTGAGAAAAAACGACATACTATAGTCTGTGGTCGAAAATAGAAAAAAATGACATACTATAGTTTGTCGTCGAAAAATTGAAAAAAACGACCTACTATAGTTTGTCGTCGAAAAATTGAAAAAAACGACATACTATAGTATGTCGTCCGAAATATTGAGAAAAAACGACATACTATAGTATGTCGTCCGAAATATTGAAAAAATGACATACTATACTATGTCGTTCGAAAAATGGAAAAAAACGACATATTATACTATGTCGTCGAAAAATTGAAAAAAACGACATACTATAGTCTGTGGTCGAAAAATTGAAAAAAATGACATACTATAGTTTGTCGTCGAAAAATTGAAGAAAACGACATACTAAGTATGTGGTCGAAAAATTGAAAAAACGACATACTAAGTATGTGGTTGAAAAATTGAAAAAAATGACATACTATTGTATGTCGTCGAAATATTGAGAAAAAACGACATACTATACTATGTCGTCCGAAAAATTGAAAAAAACGACATACTATACTATGTCGTTCGAAAAATTGAAAAAACGACATACTATATACTATGTCGTCCGAAAAATTGAAAAAATGACATACTATAGTGTCGTTCGAAAATTGAAAAAACACGACATACTACATACTATGTCGTACGAAAAATTGAAAAAACGACATACCATAGTATGTCGTCCGAAAATTTGAAAAAAACGACATGTCGTATGAAAAATTTAAAAAAACGACATACTATTGTATGTCGTCGAAATATTGAGAAAAAACGACATAATAAGTATGTCGTTTTTTGAAAAAAAACGACATACTATATACTATGTCGTACGAAAAATTGAAAAAAAACGACATACTATAGTATGTCGTCCGAAATATTGAGAAAAGCGACATTCTATGTGGTCGAAAAAACGACATACTAAGTATGTGGTCGAAGAATTGAAAAAATGACATACTATAGTATGTCGTCCGAAAAATTTAAAAAAACGACATACTATAGTATGTCGTCCGAAATATTGAGAAAAAGCGACATTCTATAGTATGACGTCCGAAAAATTGAAAAAAATGACATACTATAGTATGTCGTCGAATAATTGAAAAAAACGACATACCATAGTATGTCGTCCGAAAAATTGAAAAAAACGACATGTCGTCCAAAAAATTGAAAAAAACGACATACTATACTGTCGTCCGAAATATTGAAAAAAACGACATACTATACAATGTCGTCAAAAAATTGAAAAAAACGACATACTATATACTATGTCGTACGAAAAATTTAAAAAAACGACATACTATATATAGTATGTGGTCAAAAAATAGAAAAAAACGACATGTCGTCCGAAGAATTTAAAAAAACGACATACTATAGTATGTCGTCCGAAATATTGAAAAAAAGCGACATACTATGTGGTCGAAAAAAAGACATACTATAGTATGTCGTCCGAAAAATTGAAAAAAACGACATACTATAGTATGTCGTATGAAAAATTGAAAAAAATGACATACTATAGTGTCGTTCGAAAAATTGAAAAAAACGACATACTACATAATATGTCGTACGAAAAATTGAAAAAAACGACATACCATAGTATGTCGTCCGAAAAATTGAAAAAAACGACATACTATAGTATGTGGTCGAAAAATTGAAAAAAACGACATACTATATAATATGTCGTACGAAAAATTTAAAAAAACGACATACTATATATAGTATGTGGTCAAAAAATAGAAAAAAAACGATATGTCGTCCGAAAAATTTTAAAAAACGACATACTATAGTATGTCGTCCGAAATATTGAAAAAAATGACATGTCGTCCAAAAAATTGAAAAAAACGACATACTATACTATGTCGTCGAAAAATTGAAAAAAACGACATACTATATACTATGTCGTCCGAAAAATTTAAAAAAACGACATACTATAGTATGTCGTCCGAAATATTGAAAAAAACGACATACTATACTATGTCGTCGTAAAATTGAAAAAAACGACATACTATAAACTATGTCGTAAGAAAAATTGAAAAAACGACATACTATATATAGTATGTGGTCAAAAAATAGAAAAAACGACATGTCGTCCAAAAAATTGAAAAAAATGACATACTATACTGTCGTTCGAAAAATTGAAAAAAACGACATACAACATACTATGTCGTACGAAAAATTGAAAAAAACGACATACTATAGTATGTCGTCCGAAATATTGAAAAAAATGACACTATAGTTTGTCGTCGAAAAATTGAAAAAAACGACATACTAAGTATGTGGTCGAAAAATTGAAAAAAAACGACATACTAAGTATGTGGTCGAAAAATTGAAAAAAATGACATACTATTGTATGTCGTCGAAATATTGAGAAAAAACGACATACTATACTATGTCGTCCGAAAAATTGAAAAAAACGACATACTATACTATGTCGTTCGAAAAATTGAAAAAAACGACATACTATATACTATGTAGTCCGAAAAATTGAAAAAACGACATACTATATAATATGTCGTTCGAAAAATTGAAAAAAACGACATACAACATACTATGTCGTACGAAAAATTGAAAAAAACGACATACCATAGTATGTCGTCCGAAAAATTAAAAAAAAACGACATGTCGTACGAAAAATTGAAAAAAACGACATACTATTGTATGTCGTCGAAATATTGAGAAAAAACGACATAATAAGTATGTCGTTTTTTGAAAAAAAACGACATACTATATACTATGTCGTACGAAAAATTGAAAAAAACGACATACTATAGTATGTCGTCCGAAATATTGAGAAAAAGCGACATACTATGTGGTCGAAAAAAACGACATACTAAGTATGTGGTCGAAGAATTGAAAAAAATGACATACTATAGTATGTCGTCCGAAAAATTTAAAAAAACGACATACTATAGTATGTCGTCCGAAATATTGAGAAAAAGCGACATTCTATAGTATGACGTCCGAAAAATTGAAAAAAATGACATACTATAGTATGTCGTCGAATAATTGAAAAAAACGACATACTATATTATGTCGTCCGAAATATTGAGAAAAAACGACATGTCGTCCAAAAAATTGAAAAAAACGACATACTATACTGTCGTCCGAAATATTGAAAAAAACGACATACTATACAATGTCGTCAAAAAATTGAAAAAAACGACATACTATATACTATGTCGTACGAAAAATTTAAAAAAACGACATACTATATATAGTATGTGGTCAAAAATAGAAAAAAACGACATGTCGTCCGAAGAATTTAAAAAAACGACATACTATAGTATGTCGTCCGAAATTTGAGAAAAAGCGACATACTATGTGGTCGAAAAAAATGACATACTATAGTATGTCGTCCGAAAAATTGAAAAAAACGACATACTATAGTATGTCGTATGAAAAATTGAAAAAAATGACATACTATAGTGTCGTTCGAAAATTGAAAAAAACGACATACTACATAATATGTCGTACGAAAAATTGAAAAAAACGACATACCATAGTATGTCGTCCGAAAAATTGAAAAAAACGACATACTATAGTATGTGGTCGAAAAATTGAAAAAAACGACATACTATATAATATGTCGTACGAAAAATTTAAAAAAACGACATACTATATATAGTATGTGGTCAAAAAATAGAAAAAAAAACGATATGTCGTCCGAAAAATTTTAAAAAACGACATACTATAGTATGTCGTCCGAAATATTGAAAAAAATGACATGTCGTCCAAAAAATTGAAAAAAACGACATACTATACTATGTCGTCGAAAAATTGAAAAAAATGACATACTATATACTATGTCGTCCGAAAAATTTAAAAAAACGACATAGTATGTCGTCCGAAATATTGAAAAAAACGACATACTATACTATGTCGTCGAAAAATTGAAAAAAACGACATACTATAAACTATGTCGTAAGAAAAATTGAAAAAAACGACATACTATATATAGTATGTGGTCAAAAAATAGAAAAAAACGACATGTCGTCCGAAATATTGAAAAAAACGACATACTATACTGTCGTTCGAAAAATTGAAAAAACGACATACAACATACTATGTCGTACGAAAAATTGAAAAAAACGACATGCTATATACTATGTCGTACGAAAAATTTTAAAAAAACGACATACTATATATAGTATGTGGTCAAAAATAGAAAAAAACGATATGTCGTCCGAAAAATTTAAAAAAATGACATACTATAGCATGTCGTCCGAAAAATTTAAAAAAACGACATACTATTGTATGTCGTCGAAATATTGAGAAAAAACGACATACTATACTATGTCGTCCGAAAAATTGAAAAAAACGACATACTATACTATGTCGTTCGAAAAATTGAAAAAAACGACATACTATATACTATGTTACGAAAAATTGAAAAAAACGACATACTATAGTATGTCGTCCGAAAAATTGAAAAAAATGACATACTATAATGTCGTTCGAAAAATTGAAAAAAACGACATACTACATACTATGTCGTACGAAAAATTGAAAAAAACGACATACCATAGTATCGTCCGAAAAATTGAAAAAAACGACATACTATACTATGTCGTACGAAAAATTGAAAAAAAACGACATACTATATAGTATGTCGTCGAAAAATTGAAAAAAACGACATATGTCGTCCGAAAATTTGAAAAAAAACGACATACTATTGTATGTCGTCGAAATATTGAGAAAAAACAACATACTATAGTATGTCGTCCGAAAAATTTAAAAAAACGACATACTATAGTATGTCGTCCGAAATATTGAGAAAAAGCGACATACTATGTGGTCGAAAAATTGAAAAAAATGACATACTATACTTGTCGTCGAAAAAAATTGAAAAAAACGACATACTACATACTATGTCGTACGAAAAATTGAAAAAAACGACATACCATAGTATGTCGTCCGAAAAATTGAAAAAAACGACATACTATAGTATGTGGTCGAAAAATTGAAAAAAATGACATACTATAGTATGTCGTAGAAAAATTGAAAAAAAACGACATACTATATACTATGTCGTACGAAAAATTTAAAAAAACGACATACTATATATAGTATGTGGTCAAAAAATAGAAAAAAACGATATGTCGTCCGAAAAATTTAAAAAAACGACATACTATAGTATGTCGTCCGAAATATTGAAAAAAATGACATACTATACTATGTCGTTCGAAAAATGGACAAAAACGACATATTATACTCTGTCGTCGAAAAATTGAAAAAAACGACATACTATACTATGTCGTCCGAAATATTGAGAAAAAACGACGTCATCCAAAAAATTGAAAAAAACGACATACTATACTATGTCGCCCGAAATATTGAAAAAAACGACATACTATACTATGTCGTCGAAAAATTGAAAAAAACGACATACTATATACTATGTCGTACGAAAAATTTAAAAAAACGACATACTATATATAGTATGTGGTCAAAAAATAGCAAAAAACGACATGTCGTCCGAAAAATTTAAAAAAACGACATACTATAGTATGTCGTCCAAAATATTGAAAAAAACGACATACTATACTATGTCGTTCGAAAAATTGAAAAAAACGACATACTATAGTATGTCGTCCGAAAAATTGAAAAAAAACGACATACTATACTGTCGTTCGAAAAATTGAAAAAACGACATACTACATACTATGTCGTACGAAAAATTGAAAAAAACGACATACTATAGTTTGTCGTCGAAAAATTGAAAAAAACGACATACTATAGTATGTTGTCCGAAAAATTGAAAAAAACGACATACTATACTGTCGTTCGAAAAATTGAAAAAAACGACATAATACATACTATGCGTACGAAAAATTGAAAAAAACGACATACCATAGTATGTCGTCGAAAAATTGAAAAAAATGACATACTATAGTATGTTGTCCGAAATATTGAGAAAAAACGACGAAGTCGTCCGAAAAATTCAAAAAAACAACATTTTTTAGTCGTTTTTGAAAAAAATTGAAAAAATTGACATACTATACTATGTCGTTCGAAAAATGGAAAAAAACGACATGTTATACTATGTCGTCGAAAAATTGAAAAAAACGACATACTATACTATGTCGTCCGAAATTTTGAGAAAAAACGACATGTCGTCCGAAAAATTGAAAAAACGACATACTATATATAGTATGTCGTTTTTTTAAATTTTTCGTACGACATAGTATATGTCACTGAACGCAACTTCCTTCTTCATAAAATGTCAACAAAATGGAGTGGCATCAGACGTCTATCTTTGGGAAAAGACCATGAGTCATTTCTCCTGTCAGAACTGGAAACACTCATTTCATTTGGTTGTATTTACCCAGAATGCCCTGCACTATATTCAGCTTAGCATCCACATATGTTGGGTATGGAGTGGACTAGAGTTTGATCATGTTAATAAATCTTGATCTTAACTATTTACTATTCATTCTTCCTGCATCCAGACATTGTCTCTGACAAAATAATGTTTGTATCCCAATGAGATATTTAAATTCATTTAAATATGTAGCTTTATACTTACCAGGTTTTGCTCATTTTGTTTATTTCCTGTAAAAAACAATAGATTTTATTTAAATTTCAAAAGAAAAAGTCCTTATTTTCCAGTAGGTTTAATGTATGAAGCTTCATCTGTCAACATTCTCACCTTTAGTTTTCAACCACAGGTTGAAAATAACGACTGACATTACGAGAGCTGCTAAACCCACAGACACAACGATCCATCTCAACCAATAGAAAAACTCTGAAAGCAGAAAAATAAAATGTCCTCTTTATTCTTAATTAAGGCAAAATTATATTCCCTGACTTGAAAAATTAGAAGTCGTCCTTGTTGTTTACCTTCATTGTTGCTCCGTGCAGGTGTCCAGTGATGTGTTGGTGTTGGTGTTGACTGGATCTCTTCTAGTTCAAAGAAAGCAAGAGTGAAAAGCTGCTTCCTGTTAACTTTACAGCAGAAGAAACTCACTTCCTTACCTGAAGACTGAGGACTGCAGGGGAACAGCTGAACTGCGTTAGTGACTGAGTTTGTGACTTTACATGTTAGTGACGGGCAAATGTCTAATTTCTGATGAGATGTTGGAAATGTCACAGTGGCAGAGCAGGAATGTTGAGATATTTCCATATCTGAGTGTTTTTCCTCTTTCCCCTCATAAAGCGCCCTTAGTATATTATGCCCTCTAATGTTTTATGTCTCCCAGCTCTTGCTTGAAATGTGTGGTAAGAATATGTGAAAAACCATTTAGTTTTATAATGACTGAAATGTAAGTAGGCTATGTCATATGAAAACTTTGAATTATAACCTAACTAGTTATATTAATTAATTTTGAACGAAAGAAAAAAATATTTGTTTCCTTTCGTTCCATGGAACGGTCCATTTGTATATGGACCCTCTGATAAAGCCTTGCTTTAAAGTGTAGCTCCGCCACTGAATTGAAGAGAATACAACATTACTAAGCTAGATTTATCGTCATTATAAAGTTTATTTCATGTTTTTTCTAAACTAGAAAATCAAACAAATAAAGGAATAGAAAAAACAATCAACTCTACAAATGGTACATCAACAAGTAAATTGACATTATTGGAAATAAGTCATTTAAACTAATTTATGCAATGACCAATCCTTCTCTCATCAGTAACTGTGATGTTGTACATTAAGACCGATTAGCTGTGTTCACATTTTGATTAACAACATTGTTTTCTTGGAATTACATTGTTTTTAATGTAATGAATTATCTTCTTAGGTTTTCCATGGTGGTATATTTTTATTCCATTATGCTTAGCAATGGTTTTAATAACTGTCCTGGTGATCATCAGGTGGAACAAAACTAAAGGTGAGATAATTCAGAGTCAAATCTTTCATTTCCAAACTATTACCTGAAAGAACTAGAAGTTAATTTGATGCAAATGGCATTTTAGATTTTCATGTTTTATGTCTTTTGCTGTAGAGCGTTAGTAGCGTTAGTAGCGTTTAGTAAAAGAGCAGCACTGTTACCAACAGTAGGTAGTGACTTGATGAAAAAATGATCTGATAATGTTAAGTATGTTTAAATAAGAAGTTCAAAAAATACATTCATTATTTAAGCCATTGTCATCTTGACATATGTTTGAAAATACATACCATTGTGAACATATAAGTCCATTTCTGTGTTGTTTCAGGAAATAAAACACAAATTGATGACATCATGGTGAGTTTCAACATTGACACATTAAATATAGTTAACTTTAGGTTTAATTTTAGATGCGTAGTTTCCTATACACTGGAAAGAGTTTAACACAGAGATACAATTTGGTAGATAAAATGTTGAAGCAAGATAAAGGAATTAATTTAGTCACAAAAAGGGAGTTGAACATCAAGTAGACACAAGAAAACAAACGGACCTCAGGTTTCATTCCCCACAGGGTTATTTAACTTAAAAAGCAATCTGATGATAAATTCTTGGTGACTTTCCATATCATTTATTTTACTTCAGGTCATTGTCCAAACATAGTCATTTGTTTTAAACCATAGTAACTTTAATTATGTAATATACGGCACTTGCTGAGTGAATTTGTTGATCTAAGGTTCCCCAGCATAAAGTTTCAACAAACCAGGACCTGGACCCAGAGTCTTCAGAGGGCTTAGCTGTTCCAGAAACCAGTCAAAATACAGTATGCGCACATGCAAACACACGCACATACGCACACATGGATGCACAGACACATTTGTGGACTTTATATTGATTTCCATTCATTTTATCTAACCTTTACCATGCCTCTATACATAGAGTGAAGTAGAACTACAAAAGGATGAGGGCCAGGAAAAGGTCCTCACTTTCCACAATGACCTCTCTTTTTTTGTCAAAATGGTGGAAATGGTCCTCTATTTGAACTTTTACAAGTACACGCACACACACACACGCATGCACACGTACACACACACCCCCACACACACACACACATACACACGCACACCCCCCCCCCACACACACACACCTCCCCCTCCTTCCCCTCCCCCTCCCCACACACACACGTGCAGCACACATACACACACACATTTCAATTTCTTCCATACAGGACATTGTATTGGCTTCTATTCATGTTAGTCATTGCATTAATGTTAACCATAACTATCACCCATTTGTTCCTGATTCTACCACTCAATACCATGAAACTTAAAAATGAGGATCTGCTGCTCAACAACCAGGCTTTGATCCTAATGAGGTTGATTGTTTGTCAAAAGATTATTGAACATGATAGAAAATATTCAAAATCGCCTGAGCAAGTGAACATATGTACACACTATTATGTTTGGCATTGTTTGTTGATTCTTGTGTTTTTGTTTAGTTTTAATGGAAACCGCAATGACTGATCAATGAAACTTTATTTTCAAATCCTGCTTTATTTAGGTCAAATGTTAAAAAGTGTTTTTCTCTGTCCAGGCTGAATCAGAGGACGGTCTGTCTTATGCCTCCATCAACTTCAAGAAATCCAAAAAGAAAACAGGCAATGTGAGTTTTTCAGTGCATTAAAGAACCATCAGATATGTATTTGAATAATTTAATGTCTGTTCTTTTGGCAAAATCTACATAAATTTCCACAAAGTAAAACAGGTTGAAACAGCTAAACAAACATAAAATAAATTGCTTAAAGATAAAATCCAGCAAAGTGTGTATTTCAAAAACACACTCTGTTTTATCTGCTGATAAACACACGGCTGTGAATAGTATTTAATAAACGAAATAAAAACAAACAATGGGATATTCTGGATATTATTGGTATTGATTTAGTGGCATTAGCATTCCAAATAGTCTTAAACCATAGATACAAAATTAGCTTCTTGAAACAAAATCTCCCTTTCTGGAGGATAATTGTCAAACATGTTTAAATTTGATGTAAAATTGGATTGTTAAGACTTTGATACACTCTAAACATCATAGTGAATGTGATTTTTCCTTCCAGCTCCCTGAAACTGTGATCTACAGCACTGTGGGAACGTCTTCCTCTGCTGCAGGAGTCTCCTCTGACACAGACTGCCTTTATTCTACAGTCAACAAGACATAGAAAAAGCATTGAAAGCTTTGCAGCTTGAGCAAAGACCCAAGGTACTGAGGCCGAGTCTTCAGTGCAGCGGGTCTCAACTCCCGGCCCAAGAATCTGCTGCTGGTGGCTGTGAATGAATATCAACAGATTGTGGGAGCTGAGGGCTGTCCATTTATTTAGCAGGAGGGTCTGATAGTTGGTCATGATGAGGACAGTGAATAAGTCAGCAATATCAGTGGGTCAAATAGAACCAACTATATGCCCAGTTTTAGAATATGCTTTTTTCTGCAGGAGTGTAACGATGAAGACGAAGAGGAAGGTGTAGAGATTTATGAAAACTGATTTGTGCTGCTGTCAGGCAGAACTGATTAACCACTTCAGCATCAGCTTCCTGCAGGAATCAGACCGCTGCATATGATGAATATCTCATTATGCTTAACATCAGGAGATGATAATAGAAAACTGATTATCTTAAAAAGTTACATCTCTTCATATCAGTTTTAGCCTGAAACTTCATTTCTGAAACGTTTTGTTTTGCTTCTCACCCCCACAACTTTCCTTACTGCATCGTTTGTTTAATATTTGGGGAGTTTAAATTTTAACAATGAATGAAAGTATAAACAAGAGTCAACATGAAACTTTTAAAATATGTCTTTAAACTGAAAAGCTGTGCATTAATGTAATGTAATGATGCAGTCCAAACTCCTCAATTTGACCACAAATCAAGCCTTTGCTAGAAATGACTCTGTTTGGCCACCAGGGGGTGATGTAGCTGTTAACGAAATTATTGGGGTAAAAGAAATCAGACAGTTCATATTCCAATTGTTTATCAATTAAAAATGGTTTTATGTTTGTTTATTGTACAAAAAAATCCATCAGAAATCAATACAGTGAAGTTGTTACAAATATCAATATTCTGTAGGTATTTTTTTGTTTTTTGTTTACATCTTTGTTCTGAGTGAAAATCCTTTATTACATTTATAATAAATATTTAGTACCTTCATTATTTAATTATGTTAATATATTGAAACAAGAGCGACAAAAATCAAACATCACAAAGGGAAGATCATAATAAATAAAAAATAAAAGAAATACATAAATAATCTATTGGAATTACACCAAGTCTCCACTAGATGGCAGTACAGTTGAGTTCTATTGTTCAGACAGCTTCAGTTTCTTTATGTTTTTAAATATGTATTTGCATATGTTTTTTAAAAAAATTCTGATAATATGAGTATTTTAATATTTCTTATTAATTTTATTGAATTAAAGTGAATTTCTTAAATCAAATGTTTTATTTGTTGGTTTGTGTTTTTCTTTTACATTTTTAATGTTTTAATACTAAAAAATAGAGGAATTACTTTCATAAAGGTTCTTATCAACGTCTTGTGGAGAAATTTTGATGAAATTTTGTGACCTTAGATGACAACTCAGATAAAAGGAAGTCAACATCACTCCAGTGAGTTGTCATGGCAACTGTGATGACATTCATCAACGTGTTAACCACAAACGCTGCTGATCATTGGTGGACAAATAAACCTCCTCTGCTGCAACTGTCACATTCTCAGAATTACACTTCCTCTTCAGTTCTTAAGAAAAAATATGTGAGTTAAATAAGGCAGCAACAGACATGAGAGGAGAAACATCTCAGTTGGTTTCAGTAATATAACTTTTTCAGAATATTGCAGAGCGAACAGGAGAATAATTCTGGTGAGTTTATTCTTCATTATTTCTAAATACAACAAAGAATATTTACACCGTCTCTTTCCTCGGTTCTGTTGCTGCTCAACGTTATGCTTCCTGGATTTAGTGTTACAGTAAAATTAATGATTAAAATACCTCAGACATAAAAGTAATTTCTCCATTTCTCCCTTAGTGTCATCACCGAATCCTGAGTTTGTAAACATTAATACCTGCAGCTAATTTAACAAGCAGAAATGGTTAAACACACTGGGCACAGTCACTGAGAGGAAATGATGCAACTGAAAAATGCATGAATGTATTTTTAAGCAGAGCCAACTTTAGAGACTGAATCATTTGTGAAGGTAACAGAGCAGTAAGGCACCATGGCTGCTTTCAGATGGAGTCAAATGGTTTTACTTCTGATCCTCATGCTTCAGTTTATAGGTAAGGATCAACATGACACATTTTACCTGAAACAGCTGTTTTATCATTTTAGCTGGTAATCATTACATGTTAGTGTTTTCACATTTTGTTGAAATTTTATTTTGCATTTTAACAGCACAAACTGAGATGCAGAAAACCTTCCTTACTGTCAGAGGAGGAGATAACGTCACTTTGCCTTGTGGAATCAGACGAGACACAAAAAATAAATCTGATGAAACTGCTTGGCTTTTCAATGATAGACATACATATCAAACAAAAACACTGGTCAAACTGGGAAATTCTCACATAGAAATGAAAACTATATCAGACAGACTGAGTGTTACAGCAAACGGTTCTCTGCTTCTACATAATGTCACAGAGAAGGATGTTGGCCGGTTCACATGCCGTTGGATCACATCAGGAACACAACATGACTTTGTTGCGCTTCTATCTGTAATTACTAGTGAGTATTTATATTATGTATAATCTAAACTGTAGTAATTTAAACACTACAGTATTTTTCTCTTTAATTTCTCTTTTTCCATCAGTCTTTGAGCAGCAGAACTCAGAAAAAGTCACCTTGTTCTGCTCTGTGCTCCAATATGATGACTGTCTACATGAGGTGAAGTGGCTTTATGAGGGGAAAGAGGAAAAACACTCAGATATGGAAATATCTCAACATTCCTGCTCTGCCACTGTGACATTTCCAACATCTCATCAGAAATTAGACATTTATCCGTCACTAACATGTAAAGTCACAAACTCAGACACTAAAGCAGTTCAGCTGTTCCCCTGCAGTCTTCAGTCTTCAGGTAAGGAAGTGAGTTTCTTCTGCTGTAAAGTTAACAGGAAGCAGCTTTTCACTCTTGCTTTCTTTGAACTAGAGGAGATCCAGTCAACACCAACACCAACACATCACTGGACACCTGCACGGAGCAACAATGAAGGTAAACAACAAGGACGACTTCTAATTTTTCAAGTCAGGGAATATAATTTTGCCTCAATTAAGAATAAAGAGGACATTTTATTTTTCTGCTTTCAGAGTTTTTCCTTTTGGTTGAGATGGATCGTTGTGTCTGTGGGTTTAGCAGCTCTCGTAATGTCAGTCGTAATTCTCAACCTGTGGTTGAAAACTAAAGGTGAGAATGTTGACAGATGAAGCTTCATACATTAAACCTACTGGAAAATAAGGACTTTTTCTTTTGAAATTTAAATAAAATCTGTTGTTTTTTACAGGAAATAAACAAAATGAGCAAAACCTGGTAAGTATAAAGCTACATATTCAAATGAATTTAAATATCTCATTGGGATACAAACATTATTTTGTCAGAGACAATGTCTGGATGCAGGAAGAATGAATAGTAAATAGTTAAGATGAAGATTTATTAACATGATCAAACTCTAGTCCACTCCATACCCCAACATGTGGATGCTAAGCTGAATATAGTGCAGAGCATTCTGGGTAAATATAACCAAATGAAATGAGTGTTTCCAGTTGTAACAGGAGAAATGGCTCATGGTCTTTTCCCAAAGATAGACGTCTGATGCCACTCCAGTTTTGTTGACATTTTATGAAGAAGGAAGTTGCGTTCAGTGGCTTTTTAAGAGGTTTGCTTTTCGTTTCCTTCAGTGGTTCTTGGTACAACATGGCCACTAGTGAGGAATGGAACGGGTTTTTCAAACAGTTTGGTTTATTTGACACAGAGTCACAAGAAATTGAACCGCAGTACCTGACAATGAAACAAATGTTTTAGTTTTGGTCCCAAATCCAACTGAGTCTGCCAGACTATCAGGTGTGAGAATAGTCTTTATCCACTGAATTGAATGACTTCTGGTGATGACTGAGAATGTGTGAGATGTGCTGGATGAGCAATTCTGATTCACAAATGTATAAAACACCCACTTTCTGCAGTTTGAATGAAACAGTGGTCTTAAACTTTGAGGCCTGGTGTCCTGCAACCTTTAGATGTCTCCTCTTCAGCACACATGGCTCCAATAGGAACTCAATGGCAGGTAGCTCTGTACAGCTTGACTACATGCTAGTAATTCAGTTTCACTAATTAATTTAAGTGTATAGGACAAGAGATACATCTAAATGTCACAGGACTTTGACTCTTGAGGTGTGAAGTTTGAGACTTAGAAACTGCTGCTGGTGGCTGTGAATGAATATCAACAGATTGTGGGAGCTGAGGGCTGTCCATTTATTTAGCAGGAGGGTCTGATAGTTGGTCATGATGAGGGACAGTGAATAAGTCAGCAATATCAGTGGGTCAAATAGAACCAACTATATGCCCAGTTTTAGAATATGCTTTTTTCTGCAGGAGTGTAACGATGAAGACGAAGAGGAAGGTGTAGAGATTTATGAAAACTGATTTGTGCTGCTGTCAGGCAGAACTGATTAACAACTTCAGCATCAGCTTCCTGCAGGAATCAGACCGCTGCATATGATGAATATCTCATTATGCTTAACATCAGGAGATGATAATAGAAAAACTGATTATCTTAAAAAGTTACATCTCTTCATATCAGTTTTAGCCTGAAACTTCATTTCTGAAACGTTTTCTTTTGCTTCTGACCCCCACAACTTTCCTTACTGCATCGTTTGTTTAATATTTGGGGAGTTTAAATTTTAACAATGAATGAAAGTATAAACAAGAGTCAACATGAAACTTTTAAAATATGTCTTTAAACTGAAAAGCTGTGCATTAATGTAATGTAATGATGCAGTCCAAACTCCTCAATTTGACCACAAATCAAGCCTTTGCTAGAAATGACTCTGTTTGGCCACCAGGGGGTGATGTAGCTGTTAACGAAATTATTGGGGTAAAAGAAATCAGACAGTTCATATTCCATTGTTTATCAATTAAAAATGGTTTTTATGTTTGTTTATTGTACAAAAAATCCATCAGAAATCAATACAGTGAAGTTGTTACAAATATCATATTCTGTAGGTATTTTTATGTTTATTGTTTACATCTTTGTTCTGCATGAAAATCCTTTATTACATTTATAATAAATATTTAGTACCTTCATTATTTAATTATGTTAATATATTGAAACAAGAGCGACAAAAATCAAACATCACAAAGGGAAGATAATAAATAAGAAATAAAAGAAATACATAAATATCTATTGGAATTACACCAAGTCTCCACTAGATGCAGTACAGTTGAGTTCTATTGTTCAGACAGCTCAAGTTTCTTTATGTTTTTAAATATGTATTTGCATATGTTTTTTAAAAAATTTTCTGATAATATGAGTATTTTAATATTTCTTATTATTTTATTGAATTAAAGTGCATTTCTTAAAAAATGTTTTATTTGTTGGTGTGTGTTTTTCTTTTTTAAATGTTTTAATACAAAAAATAGAGGAATTACTTTCTCTTGAGGAGAAATTTTGATGAAATTTTGTGACCTTAGATGACAACTCAGATAAAAGGAGTCAACATCACTCCAGTGAGTTGTCATGGAAACTGTGATGGACATCCATCAACGTGTAACCACAAACTGCTTCTGATCATTGGTGGACAAATAACCTCCTCTGCTGCAACTGTCACATTCTCAGAATAACACTTCCTCTTCACTTCTTAAGAAAAAATGACCTGAGTTAAATAAGGCAGCAACAGACATGAGAGGAGAAACATCTCAGTTGGTTTCAGTATATAACTTTTTCAGATATTGCAGACGACAGGAGAATAATTTCTGGTGAGTTTATTCTTCATTATTCTAAATACAACAAAGAATATTTACACCGTCTCTTTCTCTCTTCTGTGCTGCTGCTTCCTGGATTAATGTTTTTTTAACGATTAAATACCTCAGACATAAAAGTAATTTTCCCATTTCTCCCTTGTGTCATCACCGAATCCTGAGTTTGTAAACATAATACAGTTTTTAAACACACTGGGCACAGTCACTGAGAGGAAATGATGCAACTGAAAAATGCATGAATGTATTTTTAAGAGCGAGCCAACTTTAGAGACTGAATCATTTGTGAAGTAACAGAGCAGTAAGGCACCATGGCTGCTTTCAGATGGAGTCAAATGGTTTTACTTCTGATCCTCATGCTTCAGTTTATAGGTAAGGATCAACATGACACGTTTTACCTGAAACAGCTGTTTTATCATTTTAGCTGGTAATCATTACATGTTAGTGTTTTCACATTTTGTTGAAATTTTACTTTGCATTTTAACAGCACAAACTGAGATGCAAAAAACCTTCCTTACTGTCAGAGGAGGAGATAACGTCACTTTGCCTTGTGGAAACAGACGAGACACATATGATAAATCTGATGAAACTGCTTGGTTCCTCAATGATAGACATTCATCTGAAATCAAAACACTGGTGAAATTTGGAAATTCCACAGAGAAATGAAAACTATATCAGACAGACTGAGTGTTACAGCAAAACGGTTCTCTGCTTCTACATAATGTCAAAGAGAAGGATGTTGGCCGGTACACATGCCGTTGGATCACATCAGGAACACAACATGACTTTGTTGTGTATCTGTCTCTAATTAGTAGTGAGTATTTATATTATGTAAAATCTAAATGTGTAATGTTACATTTATACACAGTAATCATGCAGGAATTTAAATACTGCAGTATTTTTCTCTTTAATTTCTCTTTTTCCATCAGTCTTTGAGCAGCAGAACTCAGAAAAAGTCACCTTGTTCTGCTCTGTGCTCCAATATGATGACTGTCTACATGAGGTGAAGTGGCTTTATGAGGGGAAAGAGGAAAAACACTCAGATATGGAAATATCTCACATTCCTGCTCTGCCACTGTGACATATCCAACATCTCATCAGAAATTAGACATTTGCCCGTCACTAACATGTAAAGTCACAAACTCAGACACTAAAGCAGTTCAGCTGTTCCCCTGCAGTCTTCAGTCTTCAGGTAAGGAAACATTTGTATTCATGAAGTATTGAAAATCATCTCTAACAATATGATCTGTTATAATTTTGCCTTATTGACTTATATTCTAAATATTAATTTTTAAATGCTGCAATTTAGTGACTCCATCCAATCTGCTTGGTTCTCTGAGAATGTTTTGTTTATTTCAATTGTTAAGCATTCTGTATTGTTTGAAAAGTAGGATTAATTGTAATGTATGTGAGATTCTACATTTTAATTCTCTTTTAATAGAACCTGTATTACTGTTTTTTTTTTTGTTTGTTTGTTTTACTCATCTTGTTTTGAAGCACTTTTGTTAAGGGCCGTTTTAAATGTGCTATACAGATCAATTTTTCATTGACACTGAATTGAAATGATTTTTGTGCAGCGCTTTGAGACCACATGTGCTGTGAATTGATGCCGTATAAATAAACTGAATAGAAGAGAATACAACATTACAAAGCTAGATCTATCATCATTATAAAGTTTATGTCATTTTTTTTCTGAACTAGAAAATCAAACAAATAAAGAAATAGAGAAAACAACCAACTCTACAAATGGCACATCAACAAGTAAATTGACATTATTGGAAATAAGTCATTTAAACTAATTTATGCAATGACCAATCCTTCTCTCATCAGTAACTGTGATGTTGTACATTAAGACCGATTAGCTGTGTTCACATTTTGATTAACAACATTGTTTTCTTGGAATTACATTGTTTTTAATGTAATGAATTATCTTCTTAGGTTTTCCATGGTGGTATATTTTTATTCCATTATGCTTAGCAATGGTTTTAATAACTGTCCTGGTGATCATCAGGTGGAACAAAACTAAAGGTGAGATAATTCAGAGTTGAATCTTTCATTTCCAAACTATTACCTGAAAGAACTAGAAGTTAAATTGATGCAAATGGCATTTTAGATTTTCATGTTTTATGTCTTTTGCTGTAGAGCGTTAGTAGCGTTAGTAGCGTTTAGTAAAAGAGCAGCACTGTTACCAACAGTAGGTAGTGACTTGATGAAAAAATGATCTGATAATGTTAAGTATGTTTAAATAAGAAGTTCAAAAAATACATTCATTATTTAAGCCATTGTCATCTTGACACATATGTTTAGAAAATTCATACCATTGTGAACATATAAGTCCATTTCTGTGTTGTTTCAGGAAATAAAACACAAATTGATGACATCATGGTGAGTTTCAACATTGACACATTAAATATAATTAAGTTTAGATTTAATTTTAGATGTGTATTTTCCTATACACTGGAAAGAGTTTAACACAGAGATACAATCTGGTAGATAAATGTTGAAGCAAGATAAAGGAATTAATTTAGTCACAAAAAGGGAGTTGAACATAAAGTAGTCACAAGAAAACAAATGGACCTGAGGTTTCATTCCCCACAGGGTTATTTAACTTAAAAAGCAATCTGATGATAAATTCTTGGTGACTTTCCATATCATTTATTTTACTTCAGGTCATTGTCCAAACATAGTCATTTGTTTTAAACCATAGTACTTTAATTATGTAATATACGGCACTTGCTGTGAATTTGTTGATGTAAGGTTCCCCAGCATAAAGTTTCAACAAACCAGGACCTGGACCCAGAGTCTTCAGAGGGCTTAGCTGTTCCAGAAACCAGTCAAAATACAGTATGCGCACATGCAAACACACGCACATACGCACACATGGATGCACAGACACGCACAGACACATTTGTGGACTTTATATTGATTTCCATTCATTTTATCTAACCTTTACCATGCCTCTATACATAGAGTGAAGTAGAACTACAAAAGGATGAGGGCCAGGAAAAGGTCCTCACTTTCCACAATGACCTCTCTTTTTTTGTCAAAATGGTGGAAATGGTCCTCTATTTGAACTTTTACAAGTACAACGCACACACACACACGCACGCACACACACAGACACACACACACACGCACACACACGTACACACACACCCCCACACACACACATACACACCCCCCCCACACACACACACACATACACACGCACACCCACACACACACGTACACACACACCCCCACACACACACACACACCTCCCCCCCCTCCCCCAACCCCTCCCCACACACACACGTGCACGCACACATACACACAAACATTTCAGTTTCTTCCATACAGGACATTGTATTGGCTTCTATTCATGTTAGTCATTGCATTTAATGTTAACCATAACTATCACCCATTTGTTCCTGATTCTACCACTCAATACCATGAAACTTAAAAATGAGGATCTGCTGCTCAACAACCTGGCTTTGATCCTAATGATGTTGATTGTTTGTCAAAAGATTATTGAACATGATAGAAAATATTCGAAATCGCCTGAGCAAGTGAACATATGTACACACTATTATGTTTGGCATTGTTTGTTGATTCTTGTGTTTTTGTTTATTTTTAATAGAAACCGCAATGACTGATCAATGAAACTTTATTTTCAAATCCTGCTTTATTTAGGTCAAATGTTAAAAAGTGTTTTTCTCTGTCCAGGCTGAATCAGAGGACGGTCTGTCTTATGCCTCCATCAACTTCAAGAAATCCAAAAAGAAAACAGGCAATGTGAGTTTTTCAGTGCATTAAAGAACCATCAGATATGTATTTGAATAATTTAATGTCTGTTCTTTTGGCAAAATCTACATAAATTTCCACAAAGTAAAACAGGTTGAAACAGCTAAACAAACATAAAATAAAATTGCTTAAAGATAAAATCCAGCAGAGTGTGTATTTCAAAAACACACTCTGTTTTATCTGCTGATAAACACACGGCTGTGAATAGTATTTAATAAACGAAATAAAAACAAACAATGGGATATTCTGGATATTATTGGTATTGATTTAGTGGCATTAGCATTCCAAATAGTCTTAAACTATAGATACAAAATTAGCTTCCTGAAACAAAATCTCCCTTTCTGGAGGATAATTGTCACAAATATGTTTAAATTTGATGTGAAATTGGATTGTTAAGACTTTGATACACCCTAAACATCATAGTGAATGTGATTTTTCCTTCCAGTTCCCTGAAACTGTGATCTACAGCACTGTGGGAACGTCTTCCTCTGCTTCAGGAGTCTCCTCTGACACAGACTGCCTTTATTCTACAGTCAACAAGACATAGAAAAAGCATTGAAAGCTTTGCAGCTTGAGCAAAGACCCAAGGTACTGAGGCCGAGTCTTCAGCGCAGCGGGTCTCAACTCCCGGCCCAAGAATCTGCTGTATATTCTTCTTTCCTCTCTGTCCAGCAAAGCAATGGCTTTTTGTTTTATTTTTTTGCTTTAGCCACATATTATAGACAGGTCATAATATTTTTACACCCAAGTGTGTACCTAAAGATATCCTGTAACTACTGCTCCTAGAGGAAAGTATAAACATATATAACATACCAGGATTTTATGTTTGTCGTCACAGATTTAAACTGAATAATATATTTGTTAGCTCTCCAGAGGAGATTCATCGCTCTCTCAAACAACATATTGAAGGTTGTAGTCATCAATGTTTTCCTAATCTGGGTCATGTGAGAAAATCTGACTGGTCAGATGGAACAAAGTTAGATTAAGTATGTTACTGCTTGCCATATCTAGTGAAATGCAATGAAGATGGAGTGAAGAGGCCGAAGCAGCTGGAGTCATAACATGAAAAAGCCACAGCGAAGTCATCAGACGGTTCAGTTTTGAAAAGTGAAGTGTCCAGTTTGTTGCTCATCCTGCATGATACCATAGAGACTCATTCAGAGTGTTGGTCATGTGTCATCTGACTGTTATTCCTGCTGTCTAAGGAAACTTGCAGAGTTAAAAAAGGGAATCAACAGATCTCAGATCAGTCAAACACTGTCTGTGGTTTGCAACAGCAGTTTATCAGTATGTAACGTTGCAACCTGAGGTAATAATAAGTCTTCCCTGTCCCGGCCACATCTGTTAATAAATAATATAACTGAGAAATACAGCTTCAGAGTCAAGTTCCTCAATTTTGTCCTCAATGAAAATGTGTTCTTCCCCTCTGGTCTTGAGACATCATGAAGCAAAAATAGGAAAATGTGTCTCAACCCAGAGGCCATGAGAGGTGAAACTGGGGAAGTAATGTTGGCTCATCAAAGCGTCATTCACTGCTCACTAGTGGCATCTGCTGGTAGCCTGAAGCTGTGACAGCTTGTCACTAATAATTTAACTGTATTAGACAGAGCAGTGTTTTCCCACAACAAAGTTTTTGTGACATCATTGTCCAATAACAGTACGGTTTATTCAACCATATTTTACTGTGTCACATCTTAAAATAATTTATACTCAAAGTAATTTTGCTAACATGTTGATAGTTGTGGTTGTGCTTTATGTCATAGACTGATTTGACAATAAAGAATTTGGTATTTTATCATTTCGGGGGTGAAGTTCATTCTTATGTTGGGACACGAAGGCCGAGTTTTGTTTCATAGAGGAACTTATGTCTGAGAAAACCACATGACCTGCATGAGCACAAACTACAGAAACTCCCACCTTGTTAACTATTTACACACCACTAATAACTGATTAAAGAAGTCATTAAAAAACACCAACAAAAAAAAAACAAAAAAAACCCAAAGGCAACGTAACTCTAATCAAGCAACAAAACATAACCCACTGGAGTATTGTATGTTTTATGATGCTGCAGAGGTCAGTCAAATTTCAGCATGTCCTGCTTTCCCATGAGTAATGCAACCAATAGAAACTAACACTTCAGCACCCACAACCAGACAGCTATGATGTTTCATACGACATCATACCATAGCAGCCACATGGTCAGCCATGTTTTTCTGCGGTGCATTGAATCTAAATGCATTTCTTCTCTGGTGGGTTTGCTGCCAGACTGACGTAGCTTTTATTGAAACTAAAATACCAAAATGTTTTTAATTAATCCTTTCAGTAGCAGAGATGAGAAAATATAAAAGGAAACCAGAGTGAGGTAGTGAGCTCTCACAAACCACACAAAGTGCATCAGAGTTTATATTTCAAAATGCTTGAGCCTGAGCCATTTACGATCAGGACTACAGAGGAAGACGAACAGCAGCAGAATGCTTCCATACAGATGGATGAACGTGTTTTTACTGCTTCAGTTGGCAGGTAGGACCAGATCTAACAGAAATACATACAAAGCAAATGTTTAGTGCATTTACAGCTCAGGGCGTTCCTTCAGAAAATACTAAGCCAATGAGTCATTTTGCATGTCTCCTTCATGCACCATGCTGCTAATCTTATTGCAAAGACACAATTTAGTCATATTGTAGTTCTAACTATATTGATCAGCATTTACAAAACACAACTCGATAAAGCCAAGCGAGATAAAGTCAGATGCATACAGGAGTTTTTCTGAGTCTGCTAGTTGAAAAGAAAAAAAATCTCCATGATTGAGGGAAAACCTAACAGAGAACTAAAACACAACTAAGAAGTATTGATGGAAATTTCAAGTTTCTTGACATCATGAAACTAGACTCTGTCCTTCACCAGCTCCAAACTATCATAACTCATAAATATGATATACTTAAAGTGGCAGTGTTGTATAAAATTACTTCCTGAAGGTAGATTTGGAGACAGAGGCCCAATTTCTAGATGCTAAATTAAAAGTAAAGTTTCTTTTACTGGCATTTTTATAAGAACTGAAGATTACATAGTTACTTGATTATGGTATGTGTCTGGAAAACATATAATACCATACTGTCAGTTTAAGTTTTTACTAATATATAAACATAACTGAAGGTAACATAGGCATTGGATAACACCATTTTATAGCCCAATGTGCCCAGAAAATACATAATCCTGACTCTTCTTCCTTTTCCACCTATTGTTCTCTTAACAGGAGCATTCCTGCACAATCCAGTCACTTTCACCATCGGAGAGGGAAACGATGTCAGTCTTCCCTGTGGAAATTTGAAAGATAATCTTGAGAAGTGTAAATACACCAATTGGTTTTTCTGCAACCCAAGAACCAACAAAACAGTGATGCTGTTTGAACACGGACAGATTTACAAAGCAGCCAAAACCAAATCAGACAGACTGAGGATTGCTACAAATTGTTCTCTGCTGATACGGAGAGTCACGGATAAAGACGCTGGTCGTTACTTCTGCAGACAGTTTGTAGCAGGACGGCAACAAAAACCTGATGCTGAGGTGATCCTATCTGTTCATGATGGTGAGTGTTTAAATTCTTTCATTTCAGCTCAAACTGACTTTTTATGCAACAAAGTAGTGACTTTCTGTCATCCTTTCATGTTTCTTCTTTTGCTTAGAAAATGCTTAGAAACTTCCCTTCTTCCAAGGGATTAAAATGTAATTTAAAAAGTGACCAAGTATTACAGTTTTAAATAAGTAGTTTTTGATATCAATCAAATAAACTTTTGTTTTTTCTATTGCATAATGATTATGTGAGATGCATATAATTGATATCAGTTCTATTAGATGTGTATCTGCACTTCCCATGTGATGAAACTGCAACATTTTCTTTATTTCATTAATTTATGGCCATCAGTGTTCAGATTCCTGCTGAAAACTGTGAAAACTGGATTTTATTTTTTGATTCTCAGATTCAAGTTCTGCAACTTCTTCCAGAAATGTGACGACGCCAACAGACCAGAGAGTAACATCTAAACCGAAAACTGAAACACCAACGACAAAACCTGCAGGACAAACACCTGCCATCTTCACAAACAATCCAACCACAGGTCACCACCATCTGATCATTGTCAAATATACAGTTTATATGTCAAATTATTTGGTTTGTTACATTGGAAGTAAAGGCTACATAATATATCGTTAGAACTTCTGGATTAAAGTTCCCTGTAAAGTTTTGGACTTTAAATAATTCTAACAACTTAAGATTTTCATGTAAAGTGGATTCATTCATTCATTCATTCATTCATTCATTCATTCATTTCTGTCAACAGCCACCATCAGATCACTTCTGTCCTTCTTCATTGTCCAAACTGGAGACGACGTTACTTTGCCCCCTGGAAACGGGTTCCACCAGAAAAACTGTGAAGGTTCCACCTGGATCTTCGCTGGTCCTGAACTCAAGGAATCAGTGATGCTGGTGGAAAGTGGGCGGTTAATGGACATTGCAGAAACTAAACTGAACAGGCTGTTTATGGCTGCCGACTGTTCCCTGGTTATTAAGAACGTCTCTGCTCAGGATGTCGGTTCTTACACCAGCAGAACTTATTTCCTCAATCAACTCCAAGGACCAGGCTTTGGCATTTATGTTTTTGTCATAAACTGTGAGTATTACTTATTATCTTTGCTTTGATTTGAGCTTATTAATAAGTGGTTTACAATTACTTTTGTAATGTGACCAGTCCACCATGATTCCATGTTGCTCATTTGCTGAATGCTTGTTCTTTACATCTGTCCCTGCACCAGTAAGTGAACAGAAGCAAGATGGCAGAGTCACTCTGTTCTGCTCCCTGTTGGTATTTGGACACTGTATTCACTCAGTAAGGTGGATGTTTGAGGGCGAAGAGGAAATGACATCACAGGTGGAGATATCAACAAGTTCCTGCTCCTCCAATGTGACTTTTACTGCAACCGACCCTGAACAGAAGTCAGAAGTTTACAAGTCACTGAAATGTGAAGTGATGAATTCGTACACAGATGAAGTTCTGCTGTTTGTGTTCAGGCCTCAGTTCTCTGGTGAAAAATCAGGTGAGAATCTGCATTTCTACGTTTTTCATCAGTCTTTACAGAAACACATTTTTCACAGCTAAATTTCAGCCTGGCATTTAGATGCATTTGCAGCTTTTATCTAAATTAGTTACAATACAAATATAACACAGATTTTAGTTATGTAGATAGCACTTATTTTAAGGATTCACATTGTCATTTTGCTATAATATTTTAATTTTGTAGTGTTTAAAGTTTAATCTGAATGTTCAGAGTGAAAATGTCAGTTTCTAAGAATATTTTGTTATTGTTTTCAGACTTTCCATATTTGATGAGATGGATCATTGTATCTGTCAGTTTGGCAGTTCTCATCATTTCTGTTGTCAGAGTGGAAATCTGGACAAAAACTAAAGGTGAGAAGATTTCTTGACGAGTTTTGGGTTTTTTGGTTGAGGCTGAACTAAAGTTGAGATTTTTACTCTTTTCAGGAAACAAGACAAAGATTCCTGGGATTGTGGAGGTAAATCTGGATCAATAAAGTATTTAAAACAACAAAAGCTGATTAAAATACTTTTGACTGTTAGTGGTTTTCCAAAGTAGAGCCTCAGTTTTCCAAACATTGAGTGTTTTGTTGGTTTTACAGAGTGACGGTGATGAAGATGAAGAAATGGTGATCTATGAGGAAATTGGAGATTTTTGTTCTGAACCAATGAACAACCTCAACATTCACTCCCTGGAAAATGATTATACTCTGAAAAAAAATAGAGTTATTCAAATCTGAACATTTATTCATTTCAAAGTGTGAATTATTAGCAGTGACATCATCTTTATTGAGTGACACAGTTTCTGCTTCTGCTAAAGATTCTAAACAAGTTAGAACAATTTTATACTGAGTTATTAAAAAAATATATATTTTTTTGTTATTTACTCAAATAATCCATTTCTGTGTCTTTTTTAGTATGTGGGCAGTTTTTTATTATAATTCAATTTGGGAACGTTTTAGTTAATTATTTACCATTGCTATGCAGGTGATGTTTGCTTCTTATTTAAGATATTTCTAACCTACAGATTAAACTCTTGGTCCTGTTCTTAAGTTCTCTCATGTTTCTCCATTTGATTCTGGTATAAGATTAGGGGCTCCTTGATAACAGTGTGCTGGACTGAAAACTAAAGGAGAGTTATTGTATCATAAAACTCGTCTTTTTAAAATTCCGGTTTTGTTTATTTTAAGTGTTGGTTAAAATAATTACTCTAAACCCTTAAATCCTCCTTTGCTGCATTTATTACAACCATGATGCTGTTTATATTGGGACTGTTCCTCGGCAGTTTCAGCCTGCAACAGCTCTGCTGATTCTGATGAAATATGATTATTCTAAGATGACATGTCACCACTAGGTGGCGTAAATATCCTGTTAATATTAAGTTATGTTAATATTACATCCAACCTAAGGGTGAGGCTCTGACAAATCAAAAGCAGGAATTTAAAGGCTGCTCCATTTTAACTGGTCAGGTTCTAAATAAGTTTTTATCAAATAAATAACTCAAATAAGTTTGAGAAAAAATAAATACCCAAGCAAAGTAGGAAATACGGTGAAGAATCATGGAGAACAATAGGGATTAAATGCTGGGGGATTCTCAGATCCAACCAACCAGATTAGAGAAAAGAAGGTGGAGCAAGTGATGCAAACATCAAGAAGGAACATGAAAAGTTCAAGCAGGAAAAGTTGCATAGAGTCAAATTTCATCATCTGAGCATCAAACTGTAATCCAGAAACTGGAAAAGTGGATGCAGCAGATTCCTGAGACTGGATGAGATTCCAGAAAGAGAAGAGTGCAGTTTTAAAAACATCTAAGAAACAGCTAACAAAAAGATCAAAACCCTGAAACTCCCAGGCCGCTGATAAGGCGCATGCTTCAAATGAGTGCAAATGTTTTTCTCTTCATCAGAGCAAGAAAAAAAACAGCTGCTACATTCTGTTCAGCCCAGCTAACATATGAAACTAATACCTCTAACCTCAAACTTCACTACATTTCTGTTCCTTACTCTTCACTATAGAAAAGTGTATGTTTGACACATTAAAACTAGAAAACAGTAACAATACTGATGTCCTCGGTTATTAAAATGAGAAATTGGGTTTAAAATGTTGTAAAAAATTTACTCAAACAAGCTTCTAATGTGAGACAAAAGTCGAACTCAAACGGAAGTGACACGTTGCAGACAGGCTGCAACGTTTTCAGCTTTAAGAGGAAACCACTGAAGATCTGAATCATTTGTTCACAAGGCGAGACAGAGAGGAAAATGATTTAATACAGAGATCAAAATGTATTTACAGCTGATACTGATGATTACAGTTACAGGTAAGTAAACCTTTAACAATAACATTAACAAGCTGTATTAATATTTATGAAACACATTTTCTCATTAATCAATGTTTTGTATGATCAGTTTTATCCATTTTCTGTCTTGTTCTCTGAACAGCAGCTGCAGGACAACAAGTGTCTGAGTTTGTGGTCAGAGTTGGTGATGAAGTGACTTTGCCTTGTAAAGACGTGACGGATGGTCAGAATAAATGTAACACAACAACTTGGATCTTCATCCAATTATCAATAGTGACGCTGTTTGAAGATGGAGAGATTAATTTAGCTGTATCAGACAGACTGAATGTCTCTGCCAAATGCTCTCTGGTCATAAAGAAGGTCACCATGATGGATGTTGGTCATTATGCCTGCAGCCAGTTAACAGGACAACAAAGATCAAACTCCCCAGTTTATCTATCTGTTGTTCTCTGTGAGTTTTTACATGTTTTCTGTTAGAACAACCCACTGAAACAGTAGAGTATTCAGATGATCTAACACTTTATGTCTCTGAATTTCTCCATCTTCATTAGTGACTGAACAGAAGACCAATATATCATTCATCTTAAGCTGCTCTGTGACGGATCATCTGAACTATAGACACACAGTGGAGTGGCTGCATGAGGGGGAAGGAGAAACATCCTCAGATTCAGACTTATCACTGCCCTGGTGTCGTTCTACTGCGGTACTGACAACTTCTCTTCATCGAAACTCAACATTTTTTAGCTCTACAAAATGTAAAGTCACAAATATCTTAACTAAAGAAGTTCAGCTGTTCACCTTCAGCCACCAGCCAACAGATCATAATGCAGATCATAATGCAGGTGAGTCCATAATAGACAATCTAACCTAAGAACATCTACATACACTTCATAAATCTCACATAACAAAACCAGTTTCATGCATTTTTTAAGCTTCTTCTCATCGTCTTTTGTCTGAAAAATATATATAATACAAAATCCAAAAATAAAGACAAGCAGAAGATTACTCGGTGATCAGTACTTCGATATCGGTGTTGTTGGTAAACTTTGTCTCGTTTAATCTCAATCTTTGTATTTTCAGGTTTTCCAGATGTTTCGTACGTTCTGAGATGTATTGCTGTGTCTGTGGGTTTGGCAGCGCTCCTTACATCTGTTATTGCAGTCAACATGAAGATGAAAAACAAAACGGTGAGAGCAGTCACAGATGAAACGTTTACACATGAAATGTTTTGGGAAACCAGGATGATGACATTTTAAAATGTCATCAGCAAAGAAAATGCAGATTAACATAAACATCTGCATGATGTTAAAATGTACAAATGAAAACCAGGAAGAAGAAAACTCGGTTCAAACTTTGTAAATCTAAAATAGCCAAACAGGAAATTACAGCAGGTATCAGAACACCACATCACTGATTCATTATTGTTGTAGTGAGAATTGCAAGAAATGTAATTTAAACATATTTTGTTTTCAGCAGAGGCTCATGGATGATAATGAAGAAACAGTCATGGAGGAAAACAGAGAGAATCTTCCTGCTGCTGACAGAAACTAACTGGTAGATTTAGATTTTAAATAAAGGAAAACAGTTTCATAAAGTAACTGTGGAGGCCCATGAAGTGGGATAAGAATGTTTAGAAATGAATGGATCAGTTGTTTTTGTTGTGAAGTGACCCCAGCCAGTAGAGGGCGCTGTTGGACTTACAGCGCTCCGACAGTGCAGTAAGATATAACTTACCTCTATGTAAGCTATACTTCAAAACAAATTCAGCTGTTTCATATTTTGATGGACATTTGTTTTTAGTTTTATGAGGTGTGTAACAGTCAAAGATTCATTTTTTGATGCAGTTTTCCCAAAATGCTGGTCTTTATTTTGACGCATAGAAAAGAAAACGATCAGCTGCTTTGTTTGCTTTGTAAATTGTTGCCTTTCACAGTTCAGTGAGCTGGAGATTTGTCCAAATATTTTCTGTGATAAACCAAAAAATATGTAATTGCAAAAGAAAAACTGTTGATATAAGTGTGCTGCTGCTCTGCAAACTTCCAAATAAAACTTGGCTGATAATAAACAATATTTAGCCTGATGCAAATTTTTTTTCATGTGTCAGTAATGCAGTGAAGATCTGTGGGGAGGTTAACTGAAGCAGAGAAGGTCTCGTTCTGTTGCACATGTGGGTCAGTTTTAAAAGTAATGTGAAGGACTATGAAAAACAATTGGGGGTTTGAGCGTCAATGTGAACTTTGCCTCTGTGCCTTTTGCAACCCGTCTTGCAGATGCTAGTGTCATGTACAACACGCTTCCTGTCATTTTCTCAGGGCAATGCTCCAACAAACCAAAAGAGGTGAAGGGTTGACCAGGTACATGCCAGCAAGCTGCTCCAAGGCCTCACAGCAGGAGGTATGTCCTACATTAGCCTGGATAACCAATGGTGGACGATGCTCTAGTTAGTACTTAAGTATTGATACTCATGGTCAAATCTTACTCAACTACAAGTAAATGTAGCTCGTTCAAAACCACTCTGCCCAAAAAAGGAGAAAAACAACTTCTGATCCCCCCAAACAGCAACACTGGTAACTATAAGGAATGCAATATTTAACATATAAGCTACAAACATGGAGCCAAGATCTGGTCGTGTGTGTGCCAGTTTCTCCATTGTTGAGAGTAAGAATTATGCTGAGCCAAAAGGAACGAGTAGCAACAAGCATCCTGGAAATGGAGTGGAACTGAAAGCCAATACTGCAGGAAAGATACTAAGAAAATGCACATATAGCAGTAAATGTACAGTTATTGTGGTGCTACCAACTGCACCATGTGCAGAACCTGAGTACCTCAATGCTTCTTGCAACCCTTCTTGCAGATGCCATTCTCATGTGGAAGAAACTTCCTGCCATGTTCTTAGGGTGATGCTCTGACAAACCAAAAGGGGTGAAAGGTTAACCTGGTACCTGCCAGCAAGCTGCTCAAGAGAAATGACTCATAAATAATTAGTAGTTCAACTTAGAAAACTTATCTGATGTATGAAAACCACAGATCATGATAAATACGTGCATATTTATCTGTATCTTTATCATGAGAAGACGCAGCATCCAGATGACGCGTTTCTGTTCTCACTGATGAAACTAACACCTCTAACCTCAGACACGCCCACATTTCTGCTGCTTCTTTTTCTGTTGTTCTTTCATACATAAAAGTTTATATTTCAACACATGAAAACAAATCAAAGTGTTAGATAAATACAGAGTGAGATGTTCACAGTTTTTAGAACAAGCTAGAAATTAAAAGTTATAAAAACATATATGAAGAAGCAAGTCTGTGATGTAAGACAGAAATATTGTGTCATGAGGAAGTGACACCCTGCAGACAGGCTGCAACGTTTTCAGCTTTAAGAGGAAACCACTGATGATCTGAATCATTTGTTCACAAGGCGAGACAGAGAGGAACATGATTTAATACAGAGATCAAAATGTATTTACAGCTGATACTGATGATTACAGTTACAGGTAAGTAAACCTTTAACAATAACATTACAAAGCTGTATTTATATTTATGAAACACATTTTCTCATTAATCAATGTGTTGTATGATCAGTTTTATCCATTTTCTGTCTTGTTCTCTGAACAGCAGCTGCAGGACATCAAGTGTCTGTGTTTGTGGTCAGAGTTGGTGATGAAGTGACTTTGCCTTGTAAATACGTGACGGATGGTCAGAATAAATGTAACACAACAACTTGGACTTTGTTCCAATCATCAGCAGTGACGCTGTTTGAAGATGGAAAGTTTAATTTAACTGTATCAGACAGACTGAATGTCTCTGCCAAATGCTCTCTGGTCATAAAGAAGGTCACCATGAAGGATGTTGGTCGTTACACCTGCAGCCAGTTAACAGGACAACAAAGATCAAACTCCCCAGTTTATCTATCTGTTGTTCTCTGTGAGTTTTTACATGTTTTCTGTTAGAACAACCCACTGAAACAGTAAAGTATTCAGATGATCTAACACTTTATGTCTCTGAATTTCTCCATCTTCACCAGTGACTGAACAGAAGACCAATATATCATTCATCTTAAGCTGCTCTGTGATGGATTATGAGTTCAATAGACACACAGTGGAGTGGCTGCATGAGGGGGAAGGAGAAACATCCTCACATTCAGAACCATCACCGCCCTTCTATCGTTCTACTGCGGTACTGACAACTTCCCTTCATCAAAACTCAACATTTTTTAGCTCTACAAAATGTAAAGTCACAAATATCTTAACTAAAGAAGTTCAGCTGTTCACCTTCAGCCACCAGCCAACAGATCATGATGCAGAGCATAATGCAGATCATAATGCAGATCATGATACAGGTGAGTCCATTATGAACTTACGTTTAAAAAAAAAAAAAAAAAAAAAAATATAATGAAGCAAATAATCCTAGCATGATAATTACAAAGTCATTAACGTTACCAAAAGGTACTTTTGAGTGATTCTAAGTATTTCTTATGAAGGCTAAGGTTAGCGTCCAACACTGACTGAGTGGAGATTTGAACCGACAACTCACAGCTTATACAAAGAATCAAATTTCAAAACTATACAAATCTCCAAAACTACTTTTTTGAAGAATCAAACTCCCAGAGGAAACTTTCTCTTCATCTTTCTAGTTTCCTCAGTTTGTCTCCGTTTTGAAGTTCAAACTCTCTTTCCAGGTTGGACTTGGTGGCACATTGTTGTTTCTGTGGCTTCAGCAGCCATTTTAATAATCATTCTGTTGTTCATCAAATGGAAGAAAACTAAAGGTCAGAACATTCACAGATTCATCTTTTATTCGTTCTAAATTTACGTTGAACCATTTTACTGCATCAATATTACGTTACAGACAATGACTTTGTCATAAACTTAGAACAAAGTGCTTGAAAAGAACATGAGACCGTTATGATCCATAACAGAATGTATCTTCTAAATCTGGTGATTAAGGAACAGAAGTGATTATTTTGTATTGCACTATGAAGCTGAATTCACCTCCATTGTTTTTTCAGGAAGTGAAATCAAGAAGGAAGAAAACACGGTGAGTTTGCATCAACGCTTTAGGTTTTGCACTGCATGTAGAGAATCATTAAGGTAGTAAAGTACTAAAGTTTTGTGTCCAGGTTGGTAGTTGTAGGACTGATCAGTTCCAATATGGACAAGTTTCATATGTTTCTCTAGCAAAGCGACTTGCCGGTTGTGTTTATTATAATCTTGTTTGCAAATCGTTCTTTTAGTTGGAAACAAATTGCTTGACAAATTGATTTTACAACAGGAATAATGCTCACATTATTAGCATTCATTATTTATATATACTGACAATGAAATGAATCAAGGACTTATATTCACTTGCTGTTTTTTCTGTATTTTCAGCAGGAGCCCATCTTACAACCTGAAGGCACAGTTTTGGATCCAGAAACCAGTGAAGCTATGGTAAAAACACAGTAAAACCAGTTCAAACTGGTGTTTATTGTCTTTGAACTGTTTGAGTGAAAGACACTTTTGAATCTTATTTACAGATTACACCACGTTCCAAATTATTATGAAAATTGGATGAAAGTGTCAAAGATATTTTTTTTCCTTCTCAATTAAACTCATGGATGATGTTGTGCCTCTGGGCTCTTTGGATCACTGAAATCAATCTCAGACACCTGTCAGAATTTGCCTAATTTGGAAGAAGGATGTTCCACATTTTTAAGCAGGCCACAGGTTTCAAGCAATTGGAAAGAGAAAGAATCTCTCTGCTGCTGAAAAGCATCAAATAGTGCAGTGCCTTGGACAAGGTATGAAAACATTAGATGTTTCACGAAAACTTAAGCGTGATCTTTGCACTGTGAAGAATATCTGGTTGATTCGGAGCACAGACGGGTTTGAGCAGATAAAGGCAGAATGAGGAAGGTTTCTCCCAGGCATTAAGAGAGCAGCTGTTAAAATGCCCTCACAAAGCAGCAAACAGGCATTTAAAGCTGTTGGTGCCTCTGGAGTCCCGCGAACCTCATGGCTGAGGATCCTCCAGAGGCTTCATGCGGTGCTTGAATCTACTATTGGGCCCCAAACCTACTATTGGGCCCCTAACCTACTATTGGGCCCCTAACCTGCTCACAAGCAGAAACAGTCACAATGGGCCCAGCTGTACATGAAGATTCATTTTCAAACAGACTTGTTCACTCATAACTGCTGTATAACTCTGGATGGTCCAGATGGACGCAGTAGTGGATGGTGCTGGACGGCCACCACGTCCCAACACGGCTGTGACGTCAGCAAGGAGGTGGTGGAGTCATGCTGTGGGCCCAAACCATGGGGAGAGTAAGAGAGAGAGAGAGAGCTGGTCGGCCCTTTCAGAGTCCTGAAGGTGTGAAAATGACTTCAGCAAAGTAAATGGACTTTCTGACTGATCACTTTCTTTCATGGTTCAAAAATCATCTTCATGCATGACGATGCACCAACTCATGCTGCAAGGACTAACACTGTGTCATTGGCTGCTATGGGCACAAAAGGGGAGAAACTCATGGTGTCCTCCTCTGACCTCTGACCCCATTGAGAACCTTTGGAGTTTCCTCAGGCAGAAGGCCTGAGGGTGGGATGCAGTTCATATCAAACAGCAGCTCTGGGAAGGTTTTCTGACATCCTGCAAAGAAATTCAGGCAGAAACTTTCCAGAAACTCACAAGTTAAATGTATCAAGGTTTATGCAGTGATACCAAAGAAGGTCCCATGTTAACATGTAACTTGGTCTGTTAGGATGTTTTTGATTGAAATAGTTTTTGATTCAGTGAATCTGATCTCCTCATGCTGCAAATTCAACAAATGACCATTTTCAATTCTTTACTAGCTATAAATGTTTTGAGACTCTGCTGTGCATGATAATTTGGAACAGTTTTTTTTATTTTTGAAGAATATAGTCATCATTGGGAGGTTTTTTCAATACTTTTAAATTTATACTCTGACGGATGATGACTTTTGTTATCCTGGCTCATTTGCATTGACCATTTAAGAAAATGAGGGAAAAATATAATTTGCATAATAATTTGGAACATGGTGTAGTTTAAACTCGATGAACTGATATTCTAGTGTTTTCTGCTTCCAGGTTGAACCTGCAGAGTGTGTGTACTACGCCTCAGTCTGCTACGCAAAGAGGAAAAAACAGGTGAGTCATTTATTTTAATATTTAAATATAAATCACAATTTTAAAATGTTCTGCCTGACTAATTTACATGATGATATTTAATGATAGATTGTTACGTAAACCAGCCACCTTACATGTGTGTTATTGTTGGGCATTTGTATTGGGACGGTGTACATGAACTCTGTTATGCACAAAGTTCCAGGTAGCAGGTGAAGCAATGAAATGTGAGGATGCAGTTTGACATTTGCCTTGAAAATCTGGTTTGTTTTGTGAGGTGTGAACGCGCAATAAAACTGATACGGATCAAAAACCAAACTCTGGTCTGCATGAAAACTAAAGTCTCTGTTCGATTAAACTCAACTCTCAAATGCAGATGTGGTTGCAGCCAGACTAGAGATCACTGCAAAAGCAGGAAGTTGACTGCAGCACAGGGTATTCTGGGTAAATACAATAAAAACAAATGTGAGAGTTTACTGCTAGACTTCTGGTCTTTTACCAAAACAGAAACCCTTCAACCGTTAAAATCTGATGCCAGTGCTTTTCTGTTTACATTACATGGAGCAGGAAATTGAGCTTCTTCAGAGGTATTTGTGTTCCCCTCAGTAGTTCTTGGAGTAGCGCCACCACAGGCGAGGAGGCGAACAGGTTTTTCTACTAGTTTGGATCGTTTGACACACTGCAGTGTGAAAACAAACCAATCAAACTGAGTCTACTGGATTATCAGGTGTGAAAGCACCTTTATTACTCTACCTGCTGATCATGTGCCGGTTTCTAGCACTTTTTAAAACAGGACAGTGGATCATATTTAGTGATCAGGAATGATGTCCAACTGCAATATTTGTGTTAAGTCTGTTCTAAACACTGAAATCAAATCAGTAAGGGCCAGCGGGCAGAGTGAAGTCAAAGATCTTTAAAAATGTTTCCTGGTCGCCCCTCTGGCTAAATGTTGTGTTTTCTTGATCATTTTTAGGTTCATTCCTCCGAGGACAACTATTCTCCTGGAGATACTGCAGTCTATGCCGAGGTCAAAAAGAAAACAGAAACAGATGATGTTACTGAGTGAAAACTGTCTTAAAAAAATATTGGATTTGGTTTTCAAAAAAGTTTGCTTTAAGCAAATTTTAGTCAAAAACTAAACGAAAGCTAGTAAAAGCATTTCTCCCATTGCAGTGGATTCCTCTAGGACAACTTTTACCAGGCCAATCAGTGAACAGAAGGAAGTTAGGACCATCGATGTCGATTTTCTGAAATGTTTTATTATTGTAGTTTACCTTAAGCGTAGCTTCAAAGTGAAACTAACTCGGGACTTTCAGACATGCTGCTTAAAGTTTGATTGGCTGTTGGACTTCATGATCCGCCCTCACAGGTTCTGATCAACATGATCTCAGAGCCGAAACCCAGGAAGAGCGAGTTGCTGCTCTCAAGTAGAAAGAGTTCATCTAAAGTTTTTGTTCAATGTGTTATAAACAATATTTTAAAATGCTTGTCATCGTTTCCATCCTGAAATAAATGGAACATTTTTCTGATTGAGTTGGTGATCTACGTCTGTCAATCTAATAAAAGTTTTGTGCATCTTTCTCAGCAAATCAATTGCATGCATTAGTCAAGCTATGAAGCATGACTGTTTCAACCACAGCTGAGCCAGACCAGTGCAGATAACGTAACTCCTGTTCATGTAGCATGAACAGAAGAAACCACTTTTCCAACCACACACCTACATCCGCTCAAAGAAACTTTAATCATATGGAATCTCTCTTAAATTCATGCACAAGAACAGACAACTCAAAATATTTAATCAAAGCAGGTTGCAAATCTTCTATTTTTTTATATAATGAGCTTTTTTCACTTTAAAATGGTTAAAGCATCGGAAACTATTGAGACAGAAGAGTCACCACTTCAGAAGAGGAAGTGACCGTTTACGCAACTCGAGGCCCTTCTCCTCTCAGACTCTCTGTTCAGTGAACAGAGAGAAACACAGAACAATGGTGGAGCAGCAGCGTATAGATAATAATAACGATGCATAGAGTTAAGTGTGAAAACATTTTTCATCCTTCAATAAAAACAAACATCTATTGAAAGTCTAATAAAGCAAAGGATGGAGCAAATATGAAGGAGTCATAATGCTGACGAACTGACTAACCACAGAAAGAGCAGCTTGTTTGTAGAAAACCACTTTACAGATCCATCTGTTCATATGAGAAAAACAGGAAACTGACTCATATTCCTTTAAGTTTTGTATTTACAATTACTTTATTCTAGCTATCAATTAAAAAATGTACAAAGTTTTAAAACCTAACATGGTGATGGCCGACATGACGGTGGTGGAAAGTTGGAGTCGACATGAAGTGTAAGAGAAGATTAACCAGATTTATATAGAAACAATTTTACTTCCTTTTCAATCTGGTTAGAGATTAGTAGCGAAGCAGAGAGTCATCAGTACTCAGACATCACAGGTAAAGATTTAGAAATAAATAGTTTACATAAAATAAATCGCTTATTAACCCTTAAATGGACGGATGTTTTTACATCTGGAATCACTTGCAATTGACTTGTAATTGTTGGGCGACAACGAGAATTATCTTGCATAACAACATTATAATGTGACCATTTCTCAAATCCTGTTTTCCTCCAGCTGCGGATAAGGAAGAAAAATAAAATTTACTGTAAAATTTAACAGTTTTAAAATTCAAATATTCATATAAATTCCAAAATTATAACTTTTAAAAGACATCGAACAAATGCACAGAGAGTAAATAAACTTATTTGGATTAGGAGCTGTTGAAATGTGAAGACGACACCCCCACCTGGTGGTGGAAAATAATAATTACATTCCATGAAATTTAATGAAATGAATCAAGAAATCACTGAAAAAATTCAGGAATTTATTAAAAATTTCAGCGTTTCAATCCATCCATTTATCCATCATCCATCCATCATCCATCCATCCATCCATCCATCCATCCATCCATCCATCCATCCATCCATCCATCCATCCATCCATCCATCCATCCATCCATCCATCCATCCATCCATCCATCCATCCATCCATCCATCCATCCATCCATTCATCCATTTTCTTCCGCTGTATCAGTGTTGGGTCGAGGGGTCGCAGGGTCAAGCCCAGTCCTCTCTCTCTCCAGCCACTCGTAAATCTTATTTAATATTAAAATTGTTCATCATTGAATTGGGAGGTGTTAAAATATAGGTATGACACCCCCATCTGGTGGTGGAGCATAATAATTACTTTATACAAAATTAAGGAATATAAACTCCAAGAAATTAAATGGTGTAAATTCCTGAAATTCATAGAAATGTTTTGATGCATTTTAAAAGATTTTCTGGTACAAATACAAACAATGCATAATGAGCGTAGATATAACTTAATATTTTAAAATTGTAAATGATATCTAGAAATTAAAAGCTGCTAAATGCTTTCAGAATTACACCCCCATCTGGTGGTCAAGAATAATAATTACACTGTAAAACATTAATGAGGTGCAAACTCCGTGTCAAAAGTGTCTTATTTCAATAAATTCATTCTCTTATGGGCATAGATTTTATTTTCTGTAGCCTATTATTTAAAGGGATTATTATTTTATCAAACTGGAACAATTAAACAACCTAAAGATTAAATTACTTCTTTCCAAGCTGAATCTTCTGAAGTGGCTTTCTGCAGCCATCAGCTGAATATTTGATGCCATTGACTGCATTACAGAAAAATTCAGTCAGATTTGTAAAAATAGGTTTAGGCTTTTTTGTTAAGAAGCAATTAACAATGCTTCTTAATGTATATGAGGCAATATCTCATATTTCAATGATATTAAAGCACTTTTTTTGTCTTGCAGAATGTTGTGACCATACTATTAATAACATTTTATTTTCTGTTTTATTTGTGCACAGTGGAAAATTTGCGCCTGCCAGTACTGAGTTTCGAAACTAACACCTTGTTAACCACAACTGCACCTAGCAGCTGACTAAGCCCCTCTGATGCAGCTGGACATTAAACTGATCAAAATAAAACAAACAAACAAAAAATATAGAAAGCAATAAAACGATGAAACTTAAACATACTCTAAAAACTATTGAATAAATAATCACACTGAAAATATCTGACTTTTGTTTCAAAACATGAAATACATTTTCATTAAGGCGTCAGAAGTGAGTCATAAAGTGTGAACTATGAGGAAGTAACACCTCACAAACCCCCCTGCACATGTTTCCATCTTCCTGAAGGAGCCATTTCACCATTATCTGACCATGACAATAGAGCAGAGAACAATGATTCGATTCGGGTCGATTATTGGACCTTTTTTGATGATTCTGTTTCATTTTTCAGGTACGAGTCTTTTTGATTGACTGCAGTATTCCTGTCTGATGTATTTGTGACTCTTGAAAGTTTTTATTCTGGATTTTTTTTCAGCAGCAGCACCAGAGGGACAAACTTCATCCTTCTTCACCGTCCAAGCAGGAGACAAAATAACTTTGTCTTGTGAAAATATAAGAAAAGATCAGAAAAGCTGTGACAGGACAACGTGGACGTACAGAAACTTTATGCAGGAAGGGACCATCTTTGAAAATGGGCAAATGAACAAAAATACAATACCTGATTCCAGTAGACTGAGCTTAACAGCGAACTGCTCTTTGGTTATAAAGAAGATCACGCTTCAGGATGCTGGGATTTACACCTGCAAACAAAACCTGCTGGCAAATCAAGAGTCTCTGGTTGATGTGTCTGTTATTAGAGGTGAGTCTTTTCATAAAAATATGCTTGTTACCTCAACATAAATATAGCTATAATAACTTGGATGTATTCTCTTTTTCCTCTCTACATGTGACTTTTGTGCAGTGAGTGAACAGGAGAATAATGGAGATGTTAGCTTGCGCTGCTCTTTACAGGAACATAACTACTGCACTCACACAGTAGAGTGGGTGTTTGAGCAGAAAATGCCCTCAGGTGTAGAGGTATTATCATATTCCTGTTTGGCCACTGTGACATTTACAACATCTCTGTTCAATCAAAAGTCAAACATTTATGAGTTACTGAAATGCAAAGTGACAGATAAAACCACTGGAGAGGTTCAGCTGTTCAGCTTCAGGCCTCCGTCCTTCGATGAGGAAGACGGAGAAAAAGATGCAACAGCCACAGCAAAAACAACAACAAACACAGCAACTTTACTCACCACAAGAAAACCAACAATCGCCACAGCAACAACAGCGAATCTGCCATCGGTCAGCAGGAAATGGACGAGTCTCGAAGGCAATGCAACAGACAACAGGACGTATTCTAGGCATCAAGGTGATATTTTCCATTCCAGAACATTTCCATCAATGTATGTAGATAT